>NW_027099784.1:0-201927 GCF_031753505.1 Anomalospiza imberbis | reverse complement strand
TGAGAGGTGGAAGCTTTAGGCCCAGGTTTGCCTCTATAATAACAGTGGAGGGGAAGATGGTGGGACACTGGCTCTGTTCTAACCGCTGATTATTTTCTTTTTTTTTTTTTTTCCCTTCTTTTCTGTCATGCTGATGCAGGTGTTGCTGTTTGCAAGGAAGCTTGGCACAATATCCATTGTCTTCTCCATTTGTGAAACACCGAGCAGAGTCTGGGCAGGCTGATGATGCAGAGCAAAACCTGCAAATACACCGGTGATCCTGAGCCTGGAGGGTGCAGCTAAACCCGGCCAAAAATAATTTCTGGAAAGTCAAGCGTGTTTACATTTTCTTGAATTTGGCTATTCCTGAACCGGGGGAGAGGGCTTTCTGGGGAGGGGGTGCCATAGGGGTTCCTCTCCCCCATTTTTGGGAGGTTTCCCATGGTGCCCCCTCCCCAAAAAGCACCGCGGGCCCCCTGAGGTGGCTCCTGTTCCACCGGCTGGTGCCCCCTGATCCAGGACTGCCCCCGGTGAGTCTGGGGCACTCTGGGGGGATTTTGGGGGGATTTTGGCGGCATGTATGGGCTTTGGGGGATTTTGTTGGGAGATTAGGGGGAATTATTGGATTTTGGAGAGAATTACTGGGTTTGTGGGGTTATGGGGGTTTTGTGGGTTTTGAGAATTTTGGATTTTAGGGATTTTTTTAGGGTTTTGGGGTGGTTATTTTTTGGGGGGTTTATTGAAATTTTTGGGCGGTTTTTTTTGTTTGTTTTTGGTTTTTTTTTTTTATTTTTTTTTTAATTTTGGTGGTTTCCATTGGGATTTTGTGGGATTCTTTGGTGTTTAGGAGTTTTCAATTGGGATTTTTGGGGGATTTTGGGGGATTTTAGTGGAATTTTGGGGGGCTTTGGAGTTGTCCCAGGGTGTGGGGAAGAGCTGAGAGGCACCAAAATCTGCTTTAAACCCCTGAAAGTCCCAATAAACCCCATGAAATTGCAATTAAATTTCACAAATTCCCATTAGAACACCCTCGAATCCCAATAAAAGCCCACAAAATCCCAATTAAACCCCACAAATCCCCGCCAAAAATGTCTCCAAAACCACAAGAAGCCCCACAAAATACTCACGAGACCAAAGAAATCTCGACAACAACCAAAAAAAACCTACAAAACCCCCCCTAATCCCCACTAAAATTCCTAACAAACCCAATTCCCCAAAGAATCCCACTAAATGCCCCCACAATTCCAATAAATTGCCTCCAAATCCCCTAAAAATCCCAATAAAACCCAGAAATAATTCCAGAGGATCCCACAAAATCCCCACAAAATCCCAGTAAAACCTTCCAAAATTCTAAAGAAAACACAAAAAATTTCAATTAACCCCCAAATACCCCCAGGAAAACAACTTCCCCCTCAAAGCACCAATAAAACCCCTCAAAATCCAAACTCCCCAAAATCCCCCAACTGCCTCCAAACCCAATAACTCTCCCCAAAAACCCCAACAATTCCCCATAAACTCCCAACACGATTCCCCAAAGCCCAAAAAAGCCCCAAATGCCCAAACCCCTCCCGAGCCCTCCCTGGTCCCTCCCGGTCCCGCCCAGGCCCGTCCGGGGCCGCGGCCAAAACTGCCCGGAGCGGACACGGAGGTCCCGGAGCGACCCCGGAGCCGATCCCGGGCTCGGCCTCGGGCTCGGCCCCTTTGGGGGATTTTGGGCCGAACCGGGCAGGTTCAGGGTGGGCTTCAGATCCCTTGCGGGGATCCCGAGCCTTTTCGGGTGGATTTTCAGCCCCTGTGGCTGATTTGAGGCCGAATCTGGTGGGGTTTAGGGGGGATTTCAGACCCCTTTGGATGATTTTAGGCCCATGTGGGTGGGGCTGGGGCCATTTGGGTGAGTTTAGGAAAAACTGGGCCCATATGGGTGAATCCTAATCCTGTGTGGGTGATTTTAGGTCCCTTTTTATGGTATTTTGGGCCCATTTAAGTACGGTTTTTTGCTTCTTTGGGCAATTTTAGGTTGAACCAAGCCTTTTTAGGGTGATTTTAGGTCTTCTTGTGTTGGTGTCAGGGACATTTTGGTGATTTTAGATACCTTTGGATGATTTTAGGCTGGACCAGATACTTTCAGGCTGGATTTTAGTCACATTTGAAAGATTTACGGGTGATCTTAAGCCATTTCTTGAGGGCTATAAAACACTTGGGGCAGTTTTAGGCCCCTTTGGTTGGATTTTAGAGCCCATTGGATACTTTTAATCCCATTTGGTTGATGTCAGGCTGAACCATGTGGATGTAGGCTGCATTTGATGCCCTTTTGGGTGATTTTGGGTCAAACCGGGCTTTTTTAGGACAGCGCGTCCCCTTGGCCCCGCTCCTTTCCCCTCACGGTTCCGCCCTTTCCTCGCCCCCTTTCCCCTCACGGTTCAGGATCCCGGAGCGGGGGAGGAGGAGGAGGGAGGGAGGAAGAGGCGCAGCGGCAGCAGGGAGCAGCCGGAGGAGAGGAGAGAAGGAATCGCGTGGCCCTGGCGCTGCCTGAGCTCGCAGCACCCCGGGAGCATCGCCCCCATCCCGCAGGTGCCCGGGGAGGGGGAGCTCGGCCCAAATATCCCGGGGCTCCCTGGGTTTGGGGTTTTTTTTGGGTGGGATGTTTGGAGCTGGCAGGGCTCCAAAGCCGAGCCGCAGCTGGCCCTCGGGGGGACATCGGTGGATCCCCGGGAGGTGTTTTCCGGGGGTCCCGGTGGGCGGTGAGGGCAGCAGAGCCCCGTCGGGGGGACACCGGTTTTGGAGAGCCCCGGGAGAGCCGCGGCTGCCCTGAGCGGGAGCCCAGAGAGAGAAGAGCCCCAGAAGCCCCAGCGGGGAACCCGAGAGGGGGGGACCCCTGGCAGTGCCGGCACCCCGGCAATGGGGGGTGCTGGGGCTGGAGGGGCGGCATGGCCGGGAAAGGGGTGCGGGGCTCCCGGGGCCGCCAGGGGCTGCTCCCAGCAGGAGCCCAGTTGCTGCCAGTCACTCCCCATTATGATACAATTTGCCCCCTGCACAGTCCCTGTTGCTCCCACTTTCATCCAGTGTGTTCCCAGTTGCTCCCAGTCACAGCCAGTATGGGGGATGATGTGCCTGGTGTGTTCCCAGTCAGTCTCAGACACTCCCAGTATTAGTCCAGTCCTTCCCAGTATGGTCTATAGATGAGACCAGTGTGCTCCCAGTCACTGCCAGTATGAACCAGTTGTGCCCCACATGGTTCCAGTTGCTCCCTTTCACCCTCACTTTTGTTCCAGTCACTCCCAGTCTCTCCCAGTGTACCCCAGTTCCTTCCAGCATACTCCCAGTCACTCCCAGTTCCTTCCAGCATGATCCCATTTGTTCACAACCACTCCCAGTCAGCCTCAGTGTAGTTGCACTCACTGCCAATATGATCCCTGTCACCTCCAGCATGATCCCAATTGATCCCAGTATAAGCCCAGTTGTTTCCAGTCACCCCCAGCATGCACCCAGTGACTCCCAGTTCCTCCCACTTGCTCATAGCATGATCCCAGTTGCTCACAGTTGCTCCCAGTCAAACTCAGAATGATCCCAGTCATTCCCAGTGTATCCTATTTGCGCCAGCATGGTCTCAATTGCCCGCTGCAGGCTCCTACTCTGTCCCAGTGTGATCCCAGTATGATCCCAATATGATCCCAGTCTCCCTCGGTGTGACCGCAGTCTGCCCCAGCATGGGCCCAGCTGCTCCCAGTATGATCCCAGTACAATCCCAGTGTAACAAAGTGTCTCCCAGTGCTGCCATTCCTGGGATCCCCCAGCCCTCTCTGCGTTCCCCCCTCCCGGATCTCCCGAGAGGAGCCCCAAGGGCTGGCAGTCCCCTGGCAGGGTCCCCAGCAAGGCCCAGTTTGGATGTGCAGCCCCCAGTTTTCCCAGTTTGCCTCTCCTTTTGCCTGGGCCGGGTTCCCCCCGCCCCTAGCGGGTGGGAGCAGCCGAGAGCCCCGCGCTGCCCATCCCGACCTGTCCCGGCTCCATCCCCGCTCCTGCCGCGGGCTGCCAGGGCTACGGGAACGGGGCACCAAGGGTGTCGCTTCTCCTGGGGAAGGAGGAGGAGGGAGGGAAGAGGAGGCATGGGACGAAGAGGAAGAGGAGGGACAAAGGAGGATCAGGAAAAGAAAAAGGAACCATGAGCTGGAGCCCTCCCTGAATTCGCAGCCCCTCTGGGACCATCACCCCCTCATCCCATGGGTGACCGGGGATGGGGAGCTCAGCCCAGATATCCTGGGGGGGTCCCTGGGTTGGGTTTTTGGGGGGATGTTTGGAGAATGAAGAATTGCAAAGCTGAGTGGAAAAGGCCCCTTGGGGGGACACTGCGGGGTCCCGGTGGCAGCTGCCAGCAGAGGCAGCCTGGAGGAGCAGAGCCCTGTGTCCCCCAGGAGCCCAAAGTGGAGAGCCCAGAGAGGGGGGAGCGCCGTCATTGGCGGGACCCTCAACAGCCTGGAGAGGGGCAGGGGGGACTCCTTGGAGCCCCTGCAGCCCAAAGCAGAGAAGGAGGGGAGAAGGGACCCCGGGAGCCCAAAAAGCCCTGGCATCCTGTGCCAGGAAGGTGGACAGAGCTTCAGCCAGAGCGCGGAGCTGGTGGGCCATGAGCAGGTTCACCATGGGGAGAAGCCTTACAAGTGCTTGGAGTGTGGGAAGAGCTTCAGGCAGAGCTCCCACCTGATCCAGCACCAGATGATCCACACCGGGGAATGGCCCTAGGAGTGTGGGGAGTGTGGGAAGGGCTTCAGCTGCAGCTCCTACCTTGTCACACACCAAGGCATGCACACTGGGGAGAGGCCCTACGAGTGTCCCGAGTGTCAGAAGAGGTTTCAGACCAGCTCCAGTCTCCTCAGGCACCAGTGGATTCACACGGAGGAGAGGCCTTTCCGCTGCCCCAACTGTGGGAAGGGCTTCAAAGAAAAGTCCCACCTTGTCACCCACCGGCGCGTCCACACTGGGGAGAGGCCCTACGAGTGTCCCCAGTGTGGGAAGAGCTTCTCCAGGAGCTCTACCTTGACCCAACACCAACGGAGGCACCGGTAAGGGAAATCCTGCAAATGTCTCAGCTGTGGGAAGAGCTTCGTGCCCTGCTCCAACTCCATCCCCCATGGGAGGACCCACTTTGGTCAGAGCCCTGGTGACCCACATTCCCAGTGATCCCTGCTGAGAAGACACCTGGAAGGTGGTCTCCACGTCCTCCTGGATCCCCATAGGCACCTGGATGAACACAGGGGCAGGAACATCCATCAGGACTCTGATCTAAACTGGAAATTCACTGGCAGAAAGTGATTTGTTGACTTTACACCCCAAAGAAATTTCACCCGCTCTGTCCAGTTATTTCTTCTGGTGGCATCAAGCAGTGCTGCATGATCTTGGAGGTCTTTTCCATTTTATTAATTTCTTTCCTCACCCTGTCTAAACAACCAAAACTGGGGTGAAAATAAAGAAATTGAGCAAAGAGATCTAAAGCTGCACCATTTACCTGGATTTGGGGGTGAATTTGGGGTTGGTTCAATAGAATATTTGGGAGGATTTGGGTGTTCTGAAGCTATCAAAGGCAGGGGACATGTCCACAATCTCATAGGTGTGCCGGCAAAAGGTGTCCACCTGAGCCCGCCTGTTCTCCAAGAATTCTAATTGTCTGTCCCAGTGCCTGGCCTGGGTCTCCCTAGCCGGGATGTTCCCCCAAAGTGCCCAAATCACTGCTGAAGTGCCCGAGCTGATCCTGGCTGTAAATGTTCCTGTCCACCAACCTCTCCTGGTCAGTGCCATGGGAGGTGGGAGTTTAGGGGCCCCTGGGGGGATTGGGAAGGGCTTCTGTCAATCCTGTGGGCATTTGTGGTGCTGGGAGGGGGCCTGGCAGGGTCTATGAGGGAGATTTGGGTCCCTGACAGGGCTGTGTGGCTTGCCGAGAATTTGGGTGGGTCCTGGGGGAGATGGAAACGGGTTTTGGTGGTTCTTGGGGTCATTTATCTTGCAGGGAGTAGTTGGTGGTGGGGGGTCCTGGCTGGGAGCTGTGGGGTGGTTGGAGGAGTCTGGGAGTGGCTGTGGGGCTGGGAGGGCGTTTTTGGGTGGTTGTGACTCCCCCAGACTCCCAAAGCTGCCACCAGACCCCACCCCCCAAGATACTGCCAGAGGGCAGTTGCTCCATGTTGGGGTTCATCGTCCTGGCTCTGCAGAAGATATGGGGGGGTCCCCGGGGCCGTGTGTGTCCCCCCAGAGCGTGTGTGACACCCCCCATCCCATTGTCACCCCCTTGTCCCTCCCCACAGGGCTCCAGCCCCAGCTCCTGCTCCCCCAGAGGGAATTTGGGGAGGGGGCAGGGGGGTGTGCAGCCCCCGCCGGGGGATGGCCCCGGCCCAGCCCCTTTGTTCAGCACCAAGCTGGGCTCGGGGCCGCAGGAGGAAGAGGCCGGTGGGAAGCAGATCCTGCAGCTGGGACAGTGCTGGGGGTCAGGGCAAGGGCCTGCCCTGCACACCTGGCTCAGGTGTGACCCTGCCCCGGCAAGGGAGCGGGACATTCCCATCCCCACGGATCAGGGCTGGGAGCAGCACTTGGGGCACGGACATGGAAATACTGGGAGCGACTGGGAGCACTCTGAGGGCATGAATTATTCCCCCGCCTCCACCTTCTCCAGCCGCCCTGCCAGCTGAGAAATGCTCGCTGGGCCTCGGCCTTGGCCAACAGCCCCTGGGCTCAGCTCCTTGGAGCTCATCACAAACACTGTCTGCTCCAGGCACTGCTGCTGCCCAACCAGCTCCTGGCGGCTTTAGGAGCAGCCCCGGGAAGTGTTTTTGTTCCCTCAGTGGCACAACATCCCTGTTCTCACCCTGCCAAAGAAAGCTGTGGATGCCAAGTGCAGCCAGGATGAAACATTGCTGGCACTGAAGCCCCTCTCTTGGGGCCCTACAGACAGCGCTCCAAAAGGAGCCCCTTGGAGCTCTCCTGGGCCAGCGACTCCCTCAGAGTGGGGCCTCTCCGAGCCGGGAACTCTCCCGTTTGCTGCACTCGGGGACCCCCAACAACGAGGGAGCCTGGGCCGATCCCCCCACTCCTCCAGGCTCAACCCTTCCCCCGCTGGGGAGATGCCAAAGCATGGGCAGGGAGCATTTCCCTGCCCTCAGGGGAATTTCTCACAGGTGCCTTGCACTGACTCTTTGTGTCTGTGTGCACACAGGAGTGCCTGTGCTCGGGAAATGTGGCAGAAATGCTGCTCTCTGAGGGGTCTGAGTGCCTTGGATAGCTGAGCCAGTCAGGCCTGTCAGTAGGGTTAAATCACAAGGTCTAAGCTAAGTTAATTTGTGCTAAGAGTTGTTCTTTGCTAAGTTGTTAGGTTTAAAATATAAGCCAAGTTGAATATTGTTAAATGTTATTTCTCAGTTAAATTGCAAAGTCATAAGTTATAAGTTAGGTTAAATACTGTAAAGTGCTGCTCTTTTGCTAAATTGTGAAGTTGAAGGTGGAAGTTAAGGTTAAGGTATAAGTTAAGTCCTGTTAAGTTTGAGCTCTGTAAGCTCTTGGGCCTGTATTCCTTTTATCCTTGCCCTCATTTCCTTGTGTCTCACACTCACACAGGGACAGTTCTTGGTTCATTTCTGGTTTGATAGCCTGGATTCTGTTTGGTTTTGTTGTTGCTTTGTTTCCTTTTTTGTGCCTGAAGTGTCCAGTCAGGAGCAGAGTGACTCTTGCCAAGGAACTTTGTGGTGCTGTTGCTCAATATTAAATCTGGTTTGTGCTGCTCCCTTGCTGGGGATTTTTTCAGCGCTCTCAAGCCCTCGCTGGTAACAGGGTGAAGGAGCCCTGGGCCAGGCTCTGGCCCTGGGGGACACGGGGACGCTGCCGGGGGGTCCCTGTCCCCTGTCCCCCATGGCCCTGTGTCAGGCTCGGGGGTCGATCTCGTGGAACATCCTCTGGGGGAGGCTGCGGCGCCTGGGGCGGGGGGACCCGGGGGGACAGGGGACCCCGCTGTGCACGAGCAGCGTTGGACTTCTCTGGGGGAACTGGGAGGGGGGGCTGGGGCAGACTCACCTCCCCAGTGACCTCACACAGCCCCTGTGATGTCACACAGCCCCTGTGATGTCACACAGCCCTTGTGACGTCACACAGCCAGCTCTGAGATATCACCCTGTGATGTCAGACAGCTGCTCTGTGATGTCACAGAAGACTCTGAGATGTCACCCTGCAATCTCACTGTTTGTTCTTTGATGTGTTGGTGCAAAGACAAAGAGAATAAATACTTCGAAACGGCCATGAATCTCTACTATGTATGGCAAGAAGTAAATAATATTTTTTTTTACTGCATCTCACCATGGATAAAGCTGTGCATGGAAAGTGGCTCTCACTGCTAGACAATATTATATAGGCCTGGTGGAAAAGGTTATATTAATAGACCAGCAGGGCCTCTCCGAAAGGACACAGATAACCAGGAATAGAGAAAAGAGAAAAACAGAAAAATTACTTTCTACTGTCACAATTTTGTACCAAAACCTTGGTTATGAGAAGACAAAAAAGAAGATGTATTAAACCACATGTTTTGCAGTTAGGGACTTCTCTGACTTCAACTCTTAGGACTGAATTGTTCCCCAGGAGCGTATAAAAGTGACTGTGTGAAGAAAACTTTTCCAAATATTCCTAAAAATTCAGGAGTACTCTGCTGCAAAATTTCAGGCACTTCAGGGCATTTTCACGTCAAGCTTCAAGCGTTTCTATGGAAATGCTTGAGAGACAGCATACTTAATATATCCAACATCTCTGTTTGCAACAAGTTTTTATTTCAGATAGGGGTATAGGAAGGACATTCTCTAAATACAGAGGGTTAAATTCAAAGAATGACACATTTCAGGCAATTTGAGAAACTTATTTTCTTTTATTAATTTCTCAAACATAGATACTCAAGTATTATTTAAAAGCAGACAAGCAACTACAGTAGGGTATTTCTCTACACTAAGGGTAACTTTGCAGAATAGTTATACACTGACAAGACTAAAGGGAATCTGGAAGGAATGCTAAGAAACAAGTCTAATTAAAGCTACAGCTCATTAAATGACTACATTAAGTCCCTAACAGACTAGGTTGCTGTCTTCGAGATATTTCTAGCAACCTCCATCAACTTCACTGTTCTTCTGTGAGGATGTGCAGGTGGAGCCAGTTTCTGCCTCATAGACTTAGGCAACAGCACCGTCGTAACTGGAAGGTGAAGGGCAAGGCCACTCAGAGATGTGTCTGCACAACGAATCCATGTGCTGCAGCATCTTCCTTCCACAGGAGCAGAAAAGCAGCTTCAGGATTGCCAGTGACAAATGCAACAATTATGCAGCGTTCACGTGGCTGCCATCGGGTTTGACCCCCCCAGCACAGCTCTGTGCAGGGAACTCCTCTCAGTGGCTGGAGAGCAGCGTCCGGAGGTGAAGTCGCAGCCGACCATAAGCTTTCAGCGCCTCTAGGTGGGCAGCAGGATCTCGGGCCAGGTGATCAAAGATCTTCCTTCACCTTCACATCGTCATTGCCTTCAATGGCATCATCATTGTCTCCTTCACCTACAGCCACAGGACTGCCTTCTCTGTCACTTTCAGTGGGTGACATGACCCAGGGATGTTCTCAGTGTACAAGTGTAGGCTTTTATTTAATACTGGTGGGGGACATTTTTTATTAGTAGTATTTATACTTACTACTTTGGGGTAGAATGTCATGTAAGCTAATGCTCTGTTACAGATTTAGTGAGATTTCTTTCTTTCTGAAAGAAATCCAGGTTACTTGGATGATGCACAGGAAGAGTTAATACCATCCTAAAAAGGCCAAATAATTTAATTACAAAATTTTGATGCCTTCAATAACCTCTTAGCTCTCAAACTCTGTGGTTCAACACCGTGAAAAATTCTGGTATAGCCAGGATTTTGTTCAGAAAGTAGAATGCCTGTGTTTTCAAATTTGTGCAAAGATGTACCTCTGTCACTCCCACCATCTTCAAAATTGTCTCCCTCAAACAGTGTTAGCCAATCTCTTTGACTGATAAAGGAACTTCTGTCTCTTTCTGCCATCTCTTTGTGTATTTATCTCCAAAGGACTGTGAGTACAGGAGAGATTATACTCCTCGACCTTTCTTTGGGGAACTCATCTCTAAATGGAACTGCAGAAATGGGGAGGGAGGAAAGGGAAGCAGGATGTGACTTGAGTACCTGCATCATGACCACAGATGGCCACTGCTAGACAGACACTGAGGTCAGGCTGATCACGCTCGCCCATTGGTGTGTAGCAGAATAATGTTGGGACGGCTAAAACTGCTCTGAATTGGATTTGCTTAACAGAAGTCATTAGTAAAAGTATTCCAATAAAGAGTTTTAAACTCTCTTCCGAGCTGATGCCACTTATCATGTATCTTCCCCGCATTCTTCTAGGGAAGCTGTTTTTGATGTTGTCCCTTCCTTCTTTTTACAAGGGAGCAAAAATTATTTGCCAAGTATCACTCTTCCAGATTTGTTTCCTCTCGTTTTCCAAGATTTAATAAAGTGAACACTCAGCAGAATAGTTCCGTATTTTTTGAACACAATTCTTCCTTTACACAACCGAGGCCCTTCTGTGACCATGAAAACACAAAAACTGTTGTGAGCTACAGTTTACACTTAAGAGGTTGATATGGGTCTGCTCTCCCAGGTTATTCTTAGTTCAACTGCTATGTAAACTGTTGATGTCAGTGACTGGAAGCTGCTCTCCAGGACATTATATATATGATAATTATATGACAGAAAATGCAACATATAGTTGGATCTGACCTTCAAGTTCACTAGCTTAAAAAAAAAAAAAAAAAAAAAAAAAAAAGTCTGTAAGAAATTTGCTGGTTTTTCTATTTATAAATGCCTTCACATTTATATTTAGTTTATGCACATACAAGAGCCTTTCCTTGCATGGACAGCAGTGCCCAACCATCATCAATCTCGGGTATATTATAAGTCTCAATGATAACTGCCTCCAGAAAGCATTTTTGAGACAAAACAGGCAAATTCTTTTGCGTAACTATACAATCTTCCAGTAGTAGGATCTTCACTCTCACATAAACACTTCATGCTTTTCCGCAAAGGAATCTGCGATAGATTTTTCTGAGAAATAACAAACCACCAAAAATTAATTAAATAACAAACAAGAGGAAAACACCATTTCTTCACTCAACACACTTTCCTTGTTTTTCATAAGCATTCAGATTTACAGCTGCTGATACTACCACAGGAGCAGGGCTTTGTCTGGTTTTGCTTCCTCTTCCAGCAGAGCAAGCACAGCTGCAAAATGCAAACTCATTTCTAGGTTCTCTTCTACATCACCAATTTAACACATTCCAACCAGTCATAGTTGTGCAACACCCCGTCAGGCAACTGGGATTACTGCAGTGTCACAGACAGTTTAAGTGAGGCTCAAGGAGCTGTACATAATTTTAACTATGTTTCGTATGGATAATTAAATGATGCGTGACATGGAGATAAGCCAGCTGTACTGAAACTGAACAAACTAACTGCTCTGATGCAACAGTCAAGCATCTCATCAGTTATAAAATGAAACAGGTTTAAAGCAAAAACAATAGAGAACAGAATGCATGACATTGTAAAGTAGCATGTTCAAAGGACCATTTCTGAACTTTAAGCAAGTGTACTCATCCAGTCAAATTTTCAAAAGAATTCCTGGCACCAGAATGTTCTCTGTTTGCTTTTTCACCATGGTAAAAGAATGGATCACTCTTAGGGGAAAGAAAATCCTGTGTGCAAAACACTGCATGAAACTAAACAATGCTTTAAACGTGGCTAATTTCCATGTGGAGCTGATGATTTAGCACTGTCATCCTTCAGCAGAGGAGAAAGAACTGCCTGTCTTCAGTTTACTTATGCAAGATGAAGAAAGAATGTGAGGAGTGTGAATTTGATCTTGCTTCAATTTACTTCAGTAGCCAAACACTTGCCATGACTTCAGTGGGAGTGAGACTGCATCTTAGCTCATTCAATGTGGAGAAAAACAAATCAGCTGAGAATAATGCTCTTGTTGATTAGATTGATATTACTACCATAGTTGTTTTTAACAGTGCTAAGTAAATCCTCTTTTAAAAGCCAAAGGTTACCTTCAGTTGTGCTTTTTCCTATGTACTGTGTCACAGTGGAGGATTCCTGGTTCTGTGACCAAGTCACCACTGCTCACAGCAAGCATGGCTTGCTCTGGGGCGTGGCCACATTCCCACATGGGAATGATATATGTTTGTGGATGTCACTGGGGACAACATCCAAATCTGGGCTGGGGCATCTCCCTCAGTCAATAAACCAGGGTGCACACTTCTGTAAAATAACTGCATTCACTGAGAAAAAAAGACTACACTAAGATGTCCATGAAAATCAGCAAAGTAAATCAAATCAATAGGGTTACATTTGCAGTTAGGAATCTGCATTTCTGCAGGGAAATTTTAGGATAGCCACAAAGTGAAAAATATTTAATTTTTGGGTTTTTTTCCTGAGACGGCAATCAATCTTCTCGTTTGGCTATAGTCTACTTTTCCCTATAAAGTAGAACCTAGAGATACACTCAGAAAATATGTATGGAAGTACCTCTCAATTAATTAAAAAATATTATTACTCAGAAGATAGAGACACGACTGTCTACACTGTATGAATTAAACATACATGAATTAGGACACAGACTCTTCCATTCTTTAGTAACAAAACTGATGCTGTCCTGAAAATGACATTAATGAATGAGATTGGTATATGAAAACCTTCTGCATCTGCTCTAGACGTTGGAATGAGCATGTTAAATGATGCAGCAGACAAGGGGGATGCACTTCTTAGGGAAGCTGAATGTCACTTCTGTGCTTAAGGAGTTCTGCAGTTTGGATGAAGGTCACAGGCTATGTCCAGGTGCACGAAAATGAATGATAAATACACACAGTTTCTCCTAGACTGAAAGCAGAGCTAGACAAAGAGTATGAAAATCAGGAATAATTCATCCCCTGGTTTTCTAAAGATGTCAATCTTCTATTAGAAGACAGTTTGTTAGCTCCTCCGCATATTAAAGCTATAACATAAAAATAGAAGCACCTCAAACTTGTAGAAGTATCTAAGATGCATAGATTAAGTAAGGTCTATGCAGAGCGAGCACCCTAAAAACATCACAAGAGCAAGCAGTGACAATTTCTGGGATAGTAATGACATGAATCAGTATCTAAAAGTTAAGTATAAGTGAAGAAGAAAATTTTTCAACTAATGGATCAGGGAAAATGTGGTAATAAAGGATATGTGATTAAAGACATAGTGTATTATATTAACAGAGGTGGAGAATATATGACTTTGATTCTGTATTACAACACATTTCAATTGAGTTGTGTGTAGCTTTAGTTTTATACATGCACAATTTTTTAGAACACATTTTTAGAGTAGGGCATGCAATAAAAGAAATGCATTGTACTGCATTGATCCCCACATGACTCGCTGGAATATCTTAACATTTCCAGCACAGATTCCCACTTCTGAAGATGAAAACCCAGGGAAGATGAAAACCTGTAACTGCCATTAAGAGAAGGTCTAAAATTTTAATTGCTGTCTGAACACAAAGGAGCTGTGACATGCTGTGGTTTCTTGAAGCACTCCTGCAGTTACAGACACATCTTTAACTACCCCACCCTCTCCCTCTTCCCCATCCACCATTGACTGATGCAGCTGGGAGATTCAGTAACTGTGGAGCAAAATCTTGCTTACTTTCAGCTCTCCTGCCCCAGCAAATGCTCAGCTCCTCTGGGAAGATGGACCTATGCCATAAACACACTGCACCTGGAAGAGAATGAAAACTTCCCTTCAAACACACACATGTGACCAGCTTTCTGGAACTGCCTGATGTTGCCAATTTTCATCTGTTTCCCACAAAGAAGGGAAAGAACCTTGTATTCTCCTCCTCATGATATTTCAAGTCATAATTCCAAAGAACAGAGATGCCAGGACTTGTCAGTGACATGACTAACAATCTTATGAGAACTGGCAAGACAGCTCATTTCTCATACATCTTACAGAAACCTTGGAATTATTTTGTCTGAAACACTTGGGGGAAGCAAGATGGACTTAATTCTGACAACTTTATTGAATATTCAGTACATCTGACATCCTGATATCAACAACAAAAATATGGTTTAATTATGATAAGCCATACTGGTATAATTTGTAATACGTAAGTGTGAAAAACTGCAATGAATTTTTTCTTGATCCATGTGGAAAAATACACACCTTCCACCCCCCCAAGAAAAGTAAGACAAGGCACAATAAATTCTCGTAATTCTCTTTCTTCTGGCTTTTCAGTTCCATCACAGCTCTCCAAATTAAGATTTATGTGCTATTTTGCATCTGTATCTCTTGTTGATTTGCCCCCCTACAGGGATACAGGTGGATAAGTTTGGACAGGAAACGGTATCCCTCAAGCCAAACTGAAAGGTTTATAAAGTTGCTAATAAAAGTTTGGGTCAGGGCCTAAATATTAATCATCTGCTTATTGTCTTTTTGAACGAGCTCAGGCATTTTCCCAACCACTCCCAGCAGGTCTCTGCCACTATTCTAAACTAAGATTTCAGACATTTCTTTTTTTCCTGTGTTGACCGCAACAATTTTTTTTCTCCCCCTCTCTACCTGCCAAATGCATCCATCAGGATTTTGCCAAAGGCTATCTGCTTTTGAAGTTGAGAGGAATTCACTAATCGTGAGTGTCAAATCCACAATAAATGCCATTGCCATATGGTATGTGCTGCTTTTGGGAATTATCTCAAAAGGCCTAGCTGTGAGAAGGCTGGCTGTATGTTAGGAGGGTTTTACTGCTAACTTTCATAACGCATGTCAGGTTTTCAGTTTCTGTATTCATTGGCTTCAGTGAGTGCAACTGTTTCCGGAATTTATAAAAATGTTGTCAAGATCCCTTGATCTTGCTTCCTCCGTCTCTCTCACACAAACACATCCAAACACATCTCTACACAGTGGAATAGCATGCACAGTGGCATGCAAATCTAGCAAAAGAGAAGCTTGTAAATAAATAGCATGTCATTCTGCTTACTCAATAAATTCCTCTGGGTGTTAAACTCATGACAAACGTATCATAAGCCCCGATGAAGGGTTTACAGCCTGTCCCATCACACCATCCTGAGTGCAATTCTGCAATGCATAGGAAGACATAAGTTTGAAAAACAGAGCAGAAATAGCTCCCGTAAGGGCAGGGTGCTGACATAGATGAAACATAACTAACTGGAGAGCATTTGTTTTAGCTAAAGAAGACAGCATCAGTGTCACATCTCTGTGCCTGTGGAGGTGTAATCTACATTCAAAGCAACATGAAATCTATCTCCTTTAAAAAAATGTCCATTAATACATAAATGTGTCTGTGTTGAAACTCCTCAGATACCATTCCCAACAAGAACTACACACAAGACTAAGAAATTCCACAGAGAAACACGATTTTGTGATCCAAACAGGCAAGGACAAAGAAAACCACATATGTGGAGTTTAACATACCAACGTAGTGATAGAAAAAGAATTACAAAAATAAATGTCAGGCCCCTTGAAACACTTGAGGCAGCGCTCTCAACCTTCTCTGATGCTCTAGGAAGATGTGAATGTCCTCCATGTCTCACATCATCCCCACCAGCCACATGGAAATATCTCCAATGCAGCTCGGAGTGTTTCAAGTATAACTCCCCTCTAATTTATGTAGTCTGTTAACATCCTCTTGGAGCAAACAGAAATAATAGTTTAAAAAGACAGCTGTATTTCAGAAACATGTGCCTCTACACGACAAAACAAAAAAAAAAACAGAATTTAATACCGTCCCTAGGCAGAATTCATCCATCTTTAAGGCTTCTATTTTGTATGTCTGATTTGTTTTCCTGGTAAGTAATACAAATGAACTGCTGGCAACATCACATCAAAACAAAAGCAGCAGAATCAGAAAAAAACACTGAAAAGTTTACCTTTATAGGAAAGCTTCAGTCTTAGGATATTTTGTTTTGACATTCCAGTGACTGGAAGGAACAGCATCACTAAAGACAGCAGGCTGCAGGCATGTGGCACTTGCAAAGTTCTCATTCTGCTCTCTTCTTCTGCATCTTCTTTTGCACTATCTCCCCACTTTTCAAACAACCCAAGTTTTATCTGGAAGAAAAAAAGGAAAACATCTGTAGACCTGCATTACTGCATAAATAATAATTCTGTAAGCAAGCCAGACCTACCTTTAAAGAGCAGCTCATTTAATTTCTTTGCTACAAAAGGATTTTTTTTCTCCAGTACAAGTAAAAATGTTTTGTTTCTTTAATACTAAATTTACACATTTTGACATTGGAAAAATATGTAAACTTTTCAACACCAGTGTCTAGCATAGCTAAAGTTCAAGCACAAATTAAATTAATACAGTATCCACACAAAGAATATTTGCCATTCAAAAGTGACCACGCAACTTGTTAGTTCATACCAGTTGACTGGATATCTTAATGTTTTATAACTTTTTATCTCAGTACTAAAGCTATTTTATGTTTATGCTATGACTGGAATGAACTGTAAGGTCTCAGATGCCATGGGGGTACAAGCAGCGTTAACAATGAGTACATACCCATCAAAACTTTCATGAATAAACTAAGAAAATTGGGTAGAACAAGCAGTTGTGTTTAGTTTTAATAGAAAAAAAGTCAGTGCAGATGATGGATTTAAAAGTGCTTTCAGTATGATATTTCCAGCAGAATAACTGCAACTCATCCACCAAAACCTCCTACAAACTTTAATGAGTGTTTCAGGCTGGGGTCAATAGGCTGATATGAGATTTTGTTAGCACAGTGTGCAACTAAGCCAGCTTTGCAGCACTTTTCACTTAATAAGTGTCATTCATAGTCCATAAATCTTGAAGTGTTTTACAAATGAAAGCAATTATCCCTGTCCTTATTTTCCCTATGCAAAAACAGAACCATAAAGCTGCAGTGAACCTATTTCCTCAAGGTCACACAGCACAGTAGTTGAAAAGAAAACAGCAACAGCAATCCTGGTGTCCTTTGTACCCAGCTATCAAGGATCTCTTTTGCCCAATAACTCCACTTTTGCACAAGAAATTATTTTAAATGGTGTCTTGAGTTCTGAAGGCAAAACTTGATGGTTAATAAATCACAGAGATCAGAGTATGAAAATACTTGTAAGACCAGATCCTTCCTCCTGCAAGTGCATGATGCTAGAGGTCAAGGGAGACAGCTGGTGAAATTAAAAATATCAGTGTTTGAGTAATGCTGTAAAACCAAGGAGTAAAGAAATGTTATGCTTAGTCGAGAGATTAATGGCTCATGACTTGCCATGAAAATTATTTTCTGAAAGGTACTGGAACTGCCTGATTAAAAGAGCAATCCTAGCGCCCACGTCAGCCAGCACTTGCACAGACATCGAAGGAGAGGCTCCTTACAAGCCCATGAGGGATGCAGCACAGCTCGTGGCCCCTGGTCTAGCATTCGAGCTCCTGCAGCCCTGGGTCAGGCAACTCTGAGCTACAGCAGCACCCAGAACCATGGCATGAAAGCATGGAAACAGTTTTCTCCAACAGAGGAAATCTCTCTCAGATGAAACTTGGGCTTTCTGAGCCTCCAGAACTTCTGTTAATAGTAAAAGACAAAGAAGTGTACAAGAAGAGCACGATGGTGAAAGAGAAAGAGGGAAATAATTTGTAAAATGCCCAAAGCGTAGCTCCTATTGCGGAACACTGAGCTTCATTCTTCTCAGTCCCCTCTTCAACACTGACATTCAGTGTCTGAATGTACTACTCTTGGCCAAGGGGAGTGCATGTTCATGAGATGACATGGCGAGAAAACAGACAAACATGAAATGCCTGTTTCATCTTTCCCTTCCCTTTATTGCAGAATGAGATCTCAAGAGAAGGCCCTTACTTCTTCTGTGCCAACACATCTATTTGAGGGTGCACCACAAAAGACTGATGTGGATTGGACTATCGTAGGGTTAAACTGCCTTTAAAAATCTATTTGGGGGAAGAAGGGGAACAGAGGGGGAGGGGAGGAGGGGGAAGAATATATGAAGGTGAGACACCAGCCCTGTCCATCTTCAGCAGGATGATAGTGACAAACCATACTTCAAAAAGAAGCAATTAAGTGGGAGCCAGTCTCACTGCAAGCATGTTGAGACATCATGGCCTGAAGGTCTGGGCCTCAGACAACAGGGAATTCACCAAAGGATTTGGGGTTCATTTTCTTGAGGCAAATTACTGTGAAGAATCAAGACTAAATTTGACTAAAAAACCAGTTTTGTCGATGCACTGTCATTTGCTGAATTGATTGAGAATCAGCACCAAACTCAGGCCTTTGGCCATAGCTCACAACCTCACTTTTTCATTTAGGCATTTTTTGCTAATGGGAACCTTCAGGTTTTTTTGGTTGTTTTTTTTTCCTCTTTTCCCTTTTATTTGAATAATGTCTCTGAAAAACCATTTGCCTTCACAAGGCGGTTGGTTAGTTTACACTGGAGGCAGCTGCTCTGTGGGCTCGAGCCAACCCTGTCTTTAGATTCATTGCAATCTGGCCAGATTGTCACATATATTTTTAGTTTATGATGATCCTCTAATACAATTCCAGCTTCCACACAGAGTCCTTCCAACAGTCTAGCTCAGGTTAATGAACTTCAGGCCAACTAACTTGCCATTAATCTTCAGGAAATATCCTTCCTCTCTGTAACATAAGCAATGTCAATCAGTGTCCTGTGCTGAAAAGACCCACAGTCACACTGATCAGAAGCAAACAGTCCCATGAGCAGAAATAAAACATGAATCCTAAAAGCAAATTCTACTACCCCGTTCCTTCCTCCCCTCAAAAGTAAGAAGAATTTGGTCAGAGAAGGAAAAATTACTGGTTTGTTCAGTTCTTTGATACTTGAGCTAAGGACCAACACCTTCTAAAACTTCCTCACCATGAACAGATCCAAAATAAATGAGGAAAAAGAGTCTGAAAAGAAAAATGCCGAGGCTAAAGCTGCTTCCCCACCTTGGCTTCAGCTAGGAAATAGCACTGCACTGTGTTAATTATCACCTGCAAGATCGACCAGGGAAGGAAGCCATGCACACACCTCGCTGAAACGGGGGCATTTCCAGCGGAATAAAGGAGCTTTTATTTGCCCCATGTAGGGGCGGGAGGCACAAGGCTGAGAGGGGCTGAGCAGCCTGGCTCCATCCTGCTTGGACCTCCCAGCGGGGCCCATAAATTGGGACCGGGCTGTGGGTAACGCTGCCAGAAGACAGAAAGTGGAGCTGCGGGTGGGTTGCCATCCTGACAGAGAGAGGGGCCAGACCTGACTGGCACATGTGCCATGGCACGTCCCGAAACGAGGTGTCACCTCCCCGCAATTGGTCACATCTAGTGGAGCCTATAAAAGAGATTGCTCCGAAGCTACTGTCTGAAACAAGAAAACCTGGGGCCAATTTACTAAACATAATTTATTCCAGGCCCTTTGTGGCAATAAACAGAGCTCTTCAGCCTTCTCAAACACACAGACAGTAAGGAGCTCTGTTCTTATGGGAGCTTTTTCAGATCGTTCAGCCCAAACCTATCTAAATGCAAAATCTTGCATTCACAAATACTGTGTAGTTTCTGACTTCTCCTGGCGTCAAGACGTCCAGAGCTGAAACGACTGTGACCCATCTGCAAACACACACTTTTTAAACTGTATTCAGGAAACTCTCGGTTAATTCTGTGAAAAAAGCCTTTATGGAATTGGAGGATAATTTAAAACCTGTTTCCAGCACTATTTTTCCAAGGTCATTTTAAAATTCAGAATTTTATTTTCCAATAAAGAGTTGTGACTCAGTTTTAGTGAATCTAATAGCAATGCTGCAAATTGTGACAACTGAAAATCTAGAGCTACAAGCTCTAGATAAAATCTAGTCACTCCAAGCTTATAAATCTATCCACTATAGCTTATAAAATCTAGTCACTATAAGCTTATAAGTTAATTATAAACCTAATAAGTAAGTTGCCTAAGCCACGTAGCTTCAATACGTAATTTTCTATCACTGATGCAAGAGTTTTTCTTTCTTCTCCTCATCTATCCTTGTTTGACATCTTGTGGTTTTATTTTATTTTGGTCAATGGAGTCAGAAGAGAGCAAAAAATGTCCCTTCCAGACATCAGCAAAATAGCATGAGTGGCCTTTCAGACAAATATATTGCTTTAAAAGATTTAAAACTAACCAGCTACAATATAAACAAAAATTACCCCACCTACGATTCATATTTATTGAAAGGTACATTATCCCTTTATCATCTCTTTATTAAGAGATGAATATCTGTTTATTTAGATAGAATATTTTCTACTATTACAAGTAGAAAATCTATATGCACACAAATTTAAAGCACGTTATTTTAACTACAAGTATACAGATATGTGTGTCCAATGCATTATGCAGATATCTCACCTTGAAATTATCATACAAATTCCAAAAGAAAAATTACTGTGGTTGTCTACTGTGTGGTTCAAAACTGTACTATAATCATGAACTGGATATTGAATTGCCTTTGTTAGTAAGAGGGAAAACTGTAAGCATACATGGCTTAGATTAGTAACTTAGAAAGTCAAATAGACTAAAAATAAAATTACACCTTCAGACTTACTTAACAATCTTAACTTAGTTCTGCAATAACAAAGATGACATTGATCCAGAGCATAATGAAACTATGTTCTTGCAGCCCTTAGATAGATGGTCTGTTTATTATTTGGCAGAAGATGCTTTTCTCTTCATTGTGGAATCTCAGTTAAAGCTAACTCCATCCAAGAACTGGTAAGCAGTATTATTCATCACTATTCTCCTACTTATTAAGTAGGTTTTGTGCTGTTTATAGTCCAGAAAGTGTTCCCTTTCAGGATTCAGAAAAATACTGCTTTTTACACAAACCCCAGATCAGCATTACCTCACTTCCTAACACCAGGAGAAATTGATGAATAAAAATACAACGGTACAATCAAAAAGCATTATGTGAGCCTGCAGTGATTTTTTTTTTTCATTTTATGTTGCATAAATCACTGGGTTTAGTCTACCTGGTTTAGATGAGGCTTTGCCATGCTTCAGTCTTCGCTATTGTTAAATACCCAAACAATTAGCAGAGACTCCTAAGAAGCATAACCCAGCTTACACTGAGTTTTGCAAAACTATAAAGGCTTTAACTTTTACTGAGCTCCTCACAGGATTTACACACCATCCATTCAACACCAATAACTTGGCAAGAAAAATCACCGCTGTGATTCCCACTTGAGAAAAACCAAATCGAGCAAAGAAAAATGAAGGGTCTGAGAGACAATGAGGACACAACTGAGGGAAACAGAGTCAGCAAAAAAATCTTCTTGCACAGAACCATCTGATAATAAATAAAGCTCTCCAATAGAGAGACAAAATACATTTGAGGATTACACTGGATTTTTTGTGGAGATGAACTCAAGCTCAAGTAAAAAATGGTGACTAAGGAAGTGAAATGAGAGAAGAAGGAGGAAGGAACTCCCTTACTTTGTTTACTTTTTCATACTTTTCAGCATCTTTCTGAAGGGAATCTGCTGGTGGAAGCATTTCTAACAGGCATGTAGTCTGTTTGGAGATAAACACTGGTTGAAATGGTAGAAACCTTACAGAATGGTCTGTGTCACATTGCTCTGAAGAGCTCATCTGACCATGAAATTTACTGTTGGGCACCTAAAATTACACACATAGGAAACGAGCACTACATCCTCAAAAGATATCAGGATCTTTTTAAGGTCAATGTCAGTGAGGTCAGGATTGCACTCAAAAATTTCACACAGACACAGAAGTAATCTTTTCAGAAAGTGACAGATAGACAGCCATGCACACAGACATGTTATGTATCATTACAAACGGTGATTCTGAGATTTTTTTTCTGTGGCATTCTATATTTTGGACATGTAACACATTACATTAACATGTAAAAGGCAGGTGGGGAAAAGAACAGTTCAGAGAAGGGCTGAGCTACAGCTTGAGCAAGTTGCAAAATATCATTTGGGGTCATCCCAGATTGATCTCATTTCAGAAGCTATTGAACAAGTTTAATTTTTGGGTGGTGTCATGTTTGCCCTTGGAGGTGTACACTCTGCAAACTTGAGCTGTGATGCTGAAATGCTCAAGCAGGTCTGTGCTGCAGGTCACCCCATTTCTTCTTTGGCTGATTGCAGCCCGGTGCTGAGCTCCAGCAGAGCCCTGGCAGAGCCCAGAGCAGCCTCAGCATGCGCAGAGCCCGGCTGCAAGGAGAGAAACCAGAAAGCGCCCGTCAGCTGAAGGCTCCTGTCCCCTTGTCCCAGCCGCCCGCAGTGCCCAGGCCATGCTGGCCGTGCCCAGAGCTGTGCCCAGAGCTGCCCATCCCTGCTGCCTGTGGAAGCAGAGCAGGAGGGCAGGACATGTGCCCAGCCTGCAGCCGGCCACGGCACATCCAGCCCTCAGCAGCTGCCCAGAGCAGGATGCTCCTGTGCTCGCTGCCATCTCCCCAAAGCTCTGATCCCACCATGCCAAGCAGACCGGACCCACCTCACGCCATCCCCCGCTGGACGAAAAGCTGGTCCCAAACGATGTCCTCATCCTTCTCCAAGGGCACGGCCCATCCACGCCACAGCTGCTCCCAAGCACTTCCCCATCCAGACTGGACCCCACCTGGAACGCTTCCTCTAGAAAAACACACAACAAATTATTGAAAATAGATTACAGACAAAAAGGGGAACAAGAAAAAAGGTCAAAAATCTTATCTCTGTCAGGGGCTAAGGAAGGCCCAACCCCTGCAGGCCAGGGAAAAACCCACCCACAGGTGAGGGAAGCCCAGGCTGTCTCCCTTCCCCCCTGCACTGCCCCCCAAAATAACGGTGATCCCAAAGCAAAGAGGGGCAGTGGAGCAGCCCAAGCCCTTCCTTGCCTGCAAAGCAAAGCAGCCCCTGCACAGGTTCTGGAGTCCCACCTCTGCTCCCACCATGGGGGTTTGTTTGTGTCGGGCTGGCTGCCCCAGCCCCAGCCCCAGCCCGGGGCACGGTGGGTGCTGGGGCTGTTGGCAGGGCCAGGAGCCCACTCCCATTTCATCAGCACCCCAGCCCATACCCCCAGCCCTGCCAAAAGCAGCCTGGCAGCCGACTGAAGGATCAGCTGCATCTGCCCCAGCAAAGGGGGAACCTTTGGTTCCCGGCCAGGCTGTGCAATGCCCAAATCTGGGAGCATCCCCCTGTGTGTGGACTCACCTGCAAATTCCCTGTGGAGCCTGGCTTTGGAGAAGGTGCCAGAATCAAAGTCCATCATCCTCAGCTGCCGGTGACCAGGTGGAGGAAGAGGTTGTCATCCTTGATGTCGTCCTCACTGTCCCCAGCAGCAACAGCCCCACCTGGTACAGCTTCTCCGGGCTCTGCGGGTGCTGAGGCTGCTCTGGGCTCTGCCAGCTTCTCTCCTTCCCTGGGGTGAGCCCAGGCTGTCAGCCCCTGTGATGTCACACAGCTGCCCTGTAATGTCACACAGCCCCTCGGAGATGTAACAGGCCACCTGTGATTTCATACAGGTGCCCTGTGATGTCACAGCCTGCTCTTTGAGGTCCCAGTGTGCTCTGTGATGTCACAACATCTGCCCTGTGATGTCACAGCCCAGGCTGTGATGTCACAGCCACCCTGTGATGTCACAGTCAGCTCTATGATGTCACAGCTACCTTTGTGATGTTATGCAGCCTCGCTCTGATGTCACAGCCTGCCCTGTGATTTCACAGTCAGCTCTGTGATGTCACAACCCACTCTCTATTGTCTCAGCCTTCTCTGTGGCATCACACCGCTGCTCTGTGATGTCACAGAGCCCTTTTCTATGATGGCAGAGTCTTCTCTGTGGCCTCACAGCCCATTCTGTGATGTCACACAGCCAGCCTGTAATGTCACAGCCAACTTTGTGACATCACAACCTCCTCTGTGATGTCACAGCCTGCTCTCTGATGGCAGAACTCACTTAACATGTCACACAGCACCTCTGTGGTCACACAGACCCACTGTGTGATGTCACAACACCTTCAGTGATGGAACACAGCCACCCTATAATGTCTCAGCACACTCTTTGACCTCACAGCTTGCTCTGCTCTGTGATGTCATACAGGCATGCTCTGATGTCACAGCCTGCTCTGTGATGTCGCATAATAAACCAGAGATGTCACAGCCAACTATATGATGCCACAACCTGGTCTGTGATGTCACACAATGACAGAATCACAGAATTGCTGGGTTGGAAGAGACCTTTAAGGTCATCAAGTCCAACCCATGCCCTAACACCACCTCAGCTAAACCATGGCACCGAGTGCCACATCCAGTCTTTTTTTAAACACATCCCATGATGGTGACTCCACCACCTCCCTGGACAGACAAGTCCAGTAATTTATCACCCTTTCCATAAAAAACTTTTTTCCTAATAGCTGACCTAAATTTCCCTTGGTGCAGCTTAAGACTGTGTCCTCTTGTTCAGTCAGTTGCTGTGAGGAGAAAGAGACCGACCCCCACCTGACTGCAACCACCTTTCAGAGAGTGTAGAGAGTGATAAGGTCACCTCTGAGTCTTCTCCAAGCTAAACAACCCCAGCTCCCTCAGTCATTCCTCACAGGACTTGTGTTCCAGACCCCTCACCAGCCTTGTTGTCCTTCTTTGGACACGCTCCAGCCCCTCCATGTCCTTCCCAAATTGGGGAGCCCAGAACTGGACACGGCACTCGAGGCAGAGTGCCAGTACAGGGGAGGAATGCCAAGCACACCAGTGCCAAGTACAGGGGAAGAATGACCTCTCTGCTCCTGCTGGCCACACCATTCCTGATCCAGGCCAGGAGCCATTGGCCTTCTTGGCCACCAGGGCACACTGCTGGCTCGTGTTCAGCCTGCTGTCGACCAGTGGCCCCAGGTCCCTTTCTGCCTGGGCACTGTCCAGCCACGCCGACCCCAGCCTAGAGCAGTGCAGGGGGTTATTGTGGCCAAAATGCAGGACTGGGCACTTGGATTTATTAAACTTCATCCTATTGGATTCTACCCATCCATCCAACTGTTCCAGGTGTCCCTGCAGAGCCCTCCTGCCTTCCAACAGATGGACACGTGCTCCCAGCTTAGTGTCATCTGCAGATTTACCAATGAAAGCCTCAATGCCCTCATCCATGTGGTCAATAAAAATATTGAACAGAGCTGGCCCAGCACAGAGCCCTGAGGGACGGCACTGGTGACTGTCCCCAGCTGGATGCAGCACCGCTCACCACCACTCTCTGGGCCGGCCATCCAGCCAGTTCTGAACCCAGCACAGAGTGCTCCTGGCCCAGCCGTGGGCTGCAGCTTTTCCAGGAGTGTGCTGTGGGGGACAGTGCCAAAGGCCTTGCTGGAGTCCAAATAGACACATCCACAGCCTGTCCTGCATCCACCAGGAGGGTCACCTGGTCATGAAAGGAGACCCAGTTGGTCAAACACGACCTAGCCCTCCTAAACCCCTGCTGGCTGGGTCTGACACCCTGGCCATCTGTCACGATCTGCTTGTGCGGGGTGTCGTGATGGTTCTTTTCACCAATCCCAAAAGTGCAAAACGGCAAACAGCAAGAGACTATCAGTTAATCACAACAAATGCGCCTTTATTAAGGGCCAAAACAGTAAATGCGATAGTGGGGATCAGAAAGGAGATAAAAGGATAGAGAGAGAGATAGAGAGAAGAGGGGGATGGGAATAGCTACCAACACAGGCGAGATCCTCACAGTTATAGTCCACAGAGGAAAGAGGGGGGAACATGCAGGACAATGAGAGTCTATTGTGATTGCTGTGGGGGAACAGGTGAGTCCACTGAAACCACCAAGGCAGGACGAACACAAAGAAGAATAAGTCCGTTGGAATTACTGAAGAAGAACAGGTCGTGTCATTAGTGGTTTCCCCTCTCCTTGTGGGAGGGGTCTCAGTCTCAGTCCTTGGGAGGAGGGTTTTCCATCTCCGTCCGTCTGTCACAGTGGTCACGGGGCAGATGAGAGGTCTTCCGTGAGAGATGATTAGGGTCAGCCTAAAAGTTCATTCAGATTCAGGAGGAGAGTGGGCAAATATGCAGTAGGCCGTTCCTTGGTGGGTTCATGCCAAGTCCTTGCCAATTCCTTGCCAACTCCTTGCCAGGCCTTGTTCGGAACAGCTAACGTAACGGTACAGCAACTGCACCTGCACTGCCGCTCTCTCCAAGCCGGTGCTGTAATGGGGGTAGGGGTTTCTGCTTGTGGCAATCGGTAGGCAAATGTGGGGGCTTCAGACGGCCTCTTACACCTTCCCCGAGCTGTCTGCAGAGCAATCCACATCAGCCCAGGCTGGGCTGGTCAGTGGCCGGTCAGTTCCATTGACTGGACGCGGCTCTGGACGCTTCCCTTGGAGCGACTCCAGGGAGGGAACGCTGGGGCTGTCACCACTGGGGTGCCACAGACAGGGGAACGCTGGGGCTGTCACCGCTGGGGTGCCACAGACAGGGGAACGCTGGGGCTGTCACCACTGGGGTGTCACAGGCAGGGGAACGCTGGGGCTATCACCACTGGAATGTCACAGACAGGGGAACGCTGGGGCTGTCACCCTGGGGTGTCACAGACAGGGGAGAGCTGGGGCTGTCACCGCTGGGGTGTCACAGGCAGGGGAGCGCTGGGGCTGTCACCCTGGGGTGTCACAGACAGGGGAGCGCTGGGGCTCTCACTTCTGGGTGTCACAGAACGGGGAACACTGGGGCTGCCCCGCTCCTGCCCTGTCCCCAGCAGCTCTGCCAGCGCCTCGAGGGGACACAAAGGCTGATCCAAAGGGTGAGAATTGCAGAAGGGGCTGAGCTTGGAGGGACCCATTGGGATCATCAAGTCCAGCCCCCAGCCCTGCACAGACACCCCAACAATCGCAGCCCGTGAAGCCCCGGGAGCGGGATCCAACGGCTCCTGGAACTCCAACAGCCTCTGGGCTATGCCCATTCCTTGTGGAGTCTGGGCAGTGCCTGAGCCCCCTCTGGGGGAAGAAGCTTTTGCTGATCTCCAGCCCAGCCCTGCCCTGGCCCAGCTCCAGCCGTTCCCTTGGGTCTTGTCCCTGCTCACCTGGGCAGAGATCAGAGCTTGCCCACAGAAGCTGTGGCTGCCCCTGGATCCCTGGCAGTGTCCAAGGCCAGGTTGGACAGGGCTTGGAGCAGCCTGGGATAGTGGAAGGGGGCATGGAAGGAGATGAACTTGAAGGTCTTTTCCAAGCCAAGCCCTTCTGTGATTCTGTGATTTTGGGGGAGATGCTGAAGCTCTGTCTCGGCTTTATCTCACCCAGAGTCTGGACCCAGCAGCAGCCATGGGTGGGATCATCTCCTCCTCCCTCTCCCTGTGGCTGGAACTCACCCAATGGCAGCAACTGAATAATGTCCCTCACGGGGCAGTGAGTGCCAGAAAGGAGCATTGCTCCTCGGGGAAACACAATGTCCTTGGACTTCAGCAGAGCGTTGAAATGGGGCCCCTCGAGCACCTCAGCCCCACTGAAATCTCCTCTTAGTGGACTCAGCCCCAGAGATCTCCCAGTGCAGCTGCAGAGGAGTCGCTGTCAGGAGGAGGGACAATTATCAAAAGCTGATGTAGATCAAAACAAGCTCTGGCACCATTCCACATTTTTGTTTGCCACTGGGAAATAAATACAGATGTCCCCATGCCACAATCTCAGTCCCCCCAGGGTTCCTGGGTTTGGTTTTATCCCCTGGTATGGAGACACGGGAGCTCTCCCAGCTGGACAGGGTGTCAGGAATCCCTTCCTGAGCTTGACACCCTTGGAGAGGGTGGACAAGGAGGTTCCTTGCTGAGGGAGACTGTGCGGGTTTTGGAAACAGGCCAGACCTAGAGAAGGCTCCTTCTACAGCTCCTCAGCACCTGGTAATCCCATGTCTTTATTTGTGTGACTGTCTTGTCAGGGCAGGGAGAGGAAGAGAGGAGCCTCCTTGGGCCAGGGAGAGGAGGCAGAGACACCAAAAGCAGGAGTCCCAAAGGGATCTGGGCAGCTCATGATCCAATGGCTGCAGTAGGTGTGCCATTCCTAAATCCAGTTTGGGAGAGTCACGGCCGTGTTACTGTGTAAGCTCTGAGGTATCTGCTGGTGGGAGATGCTCAGGTTCATCCTGTTTGCATCCCCAGTTCCTGCTGAGCCGGTTTTAAACAGCGCCAGGGGATGCTCCTGGCACTGACCCTGGCATGGCTCAGGGTGCTCCCAGGTGCCTCAGGCTGCTGTGACACCGCTGCACACGGGAGGCAAGAGTGGCAGGGGCTGTGCTGAAAGTCAGCTCCATGTGCTGCTGCTGCTGCTGGGTGTCATTTGTCCAGCCCTGCCCCAGAGTCAGGGATCAGACCCAGGCCCTGCTGCTGCTCCCTCGGGATCAGCCCCACTTTGGGTGCTGCTGTCAGGGCCAGCAGAAGCGGTGGCTGGAGCAGCGGGTGCTGACGGTGCCCCAAGCCCCGGGGCCGGAGGAGTCCCTGGGCTGGGGCTGGGAGGGAGCTGCTCCAGCCCGGAGTGCACAGCTGAGTGCTGTGCTCTGGGGCTGGGGCTCCCCGCACAGGGGACTGGACTGGTGTGCCACAGGAGACAGAGAAGCTGCAGCTTCAGCCTTACTGAGGTGGGTGCGTGGGCTGGGAAGAGTGGAGAGGCTCAAGGGGATTCACAGAGCTCATCCTGCTGCAAGGATGAGGAAAAGGGAGTGGGAACTCAGCAGTGAGGACAGCTGAGGGCTGGAAAGCAGCTCTGAATGACACTAAAATCCCACTGGACCTCTGAGACATTGCTGCTCCTCATCCAGTGACAGGATGAGTCCCCAAGCCTGGGGCTCGGCCTTCCTCATGGTGAGGGGCACCAAGGAAGGCAACAGTGTGATGGAGACTGCCATGGGCTGGGAACTCACTGGGGGACAAGAGGGAGCAGTTGGGAAGTAAAAGGCAGGTGGGGGAGAAAACAGTTCAGAGAAGGGCTGAGCTACAGCTTGAGCAAGCTGCAAAATATCATTTGGGGTCATCCCAGATTGATTTCATTTCAGAAGTTATTGAACAAGTTTAATTTTTGGGTGGTGTCATGTTTGCCCTTGGAGGTGTACACTCTGCAAACTTGAGCTGTGATGCTGAAATGCTCAAGCAGGTCTGTGCTGCAGGTCACCCCATTTCTTCTTTGGCTGATTGCAGCCCGGTGCTGAGCTCCAGCAGAGCCCTGGCAGAGCCCAGAGCAGCCTCAGCACCCGCAGAGCCCGGCTGCAAGGAGAGAAACCAGAAAGCGCCCGTCAGCTGAAGGCTCCTGTCCCCTTGTCCCAGCCGCCCGCGGTGCCCAGGCCATGCTGGCCGTGCCCAGAGCTGTGCCCAGAGCTGCCCATCCCTGCTGCCTGTGGAAGCAGAGCAGGAGGGCAGGACATGTGCCCAGCCTGCAGCCAGCCACGGCACATCCAGCCCTCAGCAGCTGCCCAGAGCAGGATGCTCCTGTGCTCGCTGCCATCTCCCCAAAGCTCTGATCCCACCATGCCAAGCAGACAGGACCCACCTCACGCCATCCCTCGCTGGAAGAAAAGCTGGTCCCAAACGATGTCCTCATCCTTCTCCCAGGGCACGGCCCATCCACGCCACAGCTGCTCCCAAGCACTTCCCCATCCAGACTGGACCCCACCTGGAACGCTTCCTCTAGAAAAACACACAACATATTATTGAAAATAGATTACAGACAAAAAGGGGAACAAGAAAAAAGGTCAAAAATCTTATCTCTGTCAGGGGCTAAGGAAGGCCCAACCCCTGCAGGCCAGGGAAAAACCCACCCACAGGTGAGGGAAGCCCAGGCTGTCTCCCTTCCCCCCTGCACTGCCCCCCAAAATAACGGTGATCCCAAAGCAAAGAGGGGCAGTGGAGCAGCCCAAGCCCTTCCTTGCCTGCAAAGCAAAGCAGCCCCTGCACAGGTTCTGGAGTCCCACCTCTGCTCCCACCATGGGGGTTTGTTTGTGTCAGGCTGGCTGCCCCAGCCCCAGCCCCAGCCCGGGGCACGGTGGGTGCTGGGGCTGTTGGCAGGGCCAGGAGCCCACTCCCATTTCATCAGCACCCCAGCTCATCCCCCAGCCCTGCCAAAAGCAGCCTGGCAGCCGACTGAAGGATCAGCTGCATCTGCCCCAGCAAAGGGGGAACCTTTGGTTCCTGGCCAGGCTGTGCAATGCCCAAATCTGGGAGCATCCCCCTGTGTGTGGACTCACCTGCAAATTCCCTGTGGAGCCTGGCTTTGGAGAAGGTGCCAGAATCAAAGTCCATCATCCTCAGCTGCCGGTGACCAGGTGGAGGAAGAGGTTGTCATCCTTGATGTCGTCCTCACTGTCCCCAGCAGCAACAGCCCCACCTGGTACAGCTTCTCCGGGCTCTGCGGGTGCTGAGGCTGCTCTGGGCTCTGCCAGCTTCTCTCCTTCCCTGGGGTGAGCCCAGGCTGTCAGGGTTCTGCCCAGGGCCCCAGCTGTCAGGGAACCAGGACAAGCAAAACCAGCTCGGATGGTGGCCACCAGTGCTGGGCAGAGCAGCTCAGCTCCAGCACAAGGGCTGCGTGTTCCCATCTGATGACCCCTGGGCAGTGACACAGGCAGGACAAAATGTCCGGGTTCCTTTGCTTCTGATTGCCAAGGCATGTGTGGAGCTGTAACTTACCAGGGCCTTGCATCAAAGTGTGCCTGTGGCTCTCTCCCTTCTTCTAGGGCAGATCAATATCCTGCAGCCAGGGATCACGGAACAGCTCTTCTAATGAGGGCCTGTCCGAGTGCAGCATGGATAAACACCGCCTGATCAGATCTTGGCACTCTGGACAGAGAAACCAGAAACCACCGGTCAGTTGGAGAAGGCTCCTGTTGGCTTTGCCCCACTATTCCCGTGCCCAGGCCATGCTGGATGTGCTCAGAGCTGGGCCTAAACTTCCCCATCAATTCCCTGTTTTGGAGGAGAGCAGGAGAGCAGGACATGTGCCACCTCCTCAGCAGCTGCCAGAGAGGGATGCTCACGAGCTGCTGCTGTCTCCCAGCACTGGTATTGCCCCCGTGGCCAGAGATGAGGATCCACCTTGAGAGAGCCGTCCTGGCAGCGAGAGCTCATGGTCACAGCTGATGTTCCAGCCCCTCCTGAAAGGGTGCTCCCCGCAGACCATCTGGTGCAGCAGGATGCCCAGGGACCAGATGGTAGCTGGCTTGCCGTAGTACCAGCCAAACTGGGTCCATTCCGGGGGGCTGTATGACCATGTTCCTATGGAATACAGATGGGGTTCATCAGGGGGACGCTGCTGCTCCCTGAGCCTGGCTCCAGCATCCCTGGGTGTGTGGGGGCCGCCCCAGTGGCACACGGGGTGACCGCTGCCCTCTCGCCAGCACCTGGGACTTGTGTACAGACTCGGGGATGGAAAAGAAGCCACTGGGGTTGGAAGAGAGCAGTGGAAGCCCTGGCAAGGCCCGACCATGAGGAGGAAAATCCCACTCAGTGCTTGGGAAAACCATGCCCTCATCCTCCCTGCCTGCACTGCCCCAAAAACCATTATGAAGCCAAAAGAAACCAGGTGAGTGGAGCAGTCCAAGCCCTTTCTCACCTGCACCCCAAACCGGCTGGGACACAGGTTCTGGCCACCCCTCTCTGCTACCCCACCCAGGGGTGTTTTTGTTGGGCTGGCTGCCCAGCCCTAGCCTCAGTCCTGCCCAGAGTGGTGGGCAAAGGCTGCCAGCAGGGCTGGAAGCTGGCTCCCCACCCAGCCCTGCTCAAAAGCAGCTCAGCTGAAATCTCAGTGCCATGAAGGGCAGCAAAAGGGAGAATCCCCGCTGCCACACCCAGCTTGGGCTGTGAGGTGTTGGGCCATGAGATGACGGGATTGAGAGCACACCCCTGTGTGGGCTCACCTGCAAAGCGAGTGTAGGCTGTGTCCTGCAGGTAGGTGCCACAGCCAAAGTCAATCAATTTGGCCTGCCCGGTGGCCAGGTCAACCAGGATGTTCTTGGGCTTGATGTCCCTGTGCAGGACCCCGCAGCTGGTGCAGTGCCGCACGGCCTCCAGCACCTGGCGGAACAGATCCCGCGCCAACTCCTCGGACAGGACCACCCGTTCCCGAATGAAATGGTGCAGGTCCTGAGAGTGCTCTGGGCGTTCCAGCACCATCACGATGTCGTTGGGGAGCTCAAGCCATTCCAGCAGCTGGACGACACCGGGAAAGCCAGTGGAGACCTTGTCCAGCAGCACGACCTCCAGGGGTGCGCTGGTGCCGTCGGGCTGCGGGAGGAGCGCGATGCCATCAGTGGGGCTGATGCCGTGCCGGGGGTCGGGAACCCCTCACCCAGCCCGGGATGCTCTGCGCCCTGCGCTGGCCCCACGCCCGCTCTCCCTCGAGGTGTCCTGGTGGCTTCCACCCTGCCGGGCCTCGGCTCATCCCTGCCCAGCTTCTGCCGCTGGCCCCGCTCACTCACCAGCTCGCCCCAGTGCTGTACGCGGTTCCTTGGCACCCTTTTGATGGCCACCTGCGAGCAAGGGAGAGCAGCGAGTTGAGCTCGCCCGCCTGCCGTGCGCAGCCCCATCCCCCTCCTCCTCCTCCTCCTCCTCCTCCTCCTCCACCTCCTCCTCCTCCTCCACCTCCGCCCCCTCCTCCTGCGCCCGCCGCCGGCCCCGCCGCTCACCGGGGCGCCGTCCGAGAGCCGCGTGGCTGCGAAGACGCTGCCGAAGCCGCCGCTGCCCAGCAGCGAACCCAGCCGGTACCGCTCCTGCAGGGCCTCCTCCTGCGCCTTCCCTGCGGGCGGGACGGGGCTGTCAGCGCTCGGCCCGGGGCCAGGAGCGGCCCCCGAGCGCTCCCCGAGCGCCCCGGGCCGGCCCTCCCCAGGCGTTCTGTCCCTGGAACGGGACAGCGGCGGCTCGGGGCCGACGGCCGCGCTGCCGAGCGGCGGAGCTCGGGCCGGGGAAGCCGCAGCGGGGGCGGCGGGAGCGGCCGCGCCGCGTGTGTCCTCCGCGGGGCCCGGGAGGAGCTGGGGCCGGGGCCGGGACTGGAGCCCACGTCGGGGCCGGGGCCGGGCTCGGGCCAGGCGGAGCCAGAGGGCGGCGGTGCCGCCCGAGCTCCAGGCACTGATGCCCGCCCAGCAGCGCCACCGCCAGCACGGCCAGAGCCGGGCGGAGGCGAGACCCCGGAGGGACGGCCGGGGACGGGGACGGGGCCGGGGCCGGGAACCGGGACGGGGACGTGGACGGGGACGGGGACGGGGACGGGGCCGGGAACCGGGACGGGGACGTGGACGGGGCCGGGGCCGGGGCCGGGAACCGGGACGGGGACGGGGACGGGGCCGGGGCCGCGGCCGGGGACGGGGACGGGGCCGGGAACCGGGGCGGGGACGGGGCCGCCCCGCCCGGGGCCGGGGGCGGGCTGGGGACATGGCCCAGCAAGGGGCGAGGGGGACTGGGAGAGGAGGGGACACCGGGAAAGGGAGAGCGGGAGAGGGTGCGGGACAGCCGGCGAGGGAGTCCTCAAAGTGACTGGTTTTGCTGCTTTCGCTGCTGCTTTCGCTGCTGCTGCTGCTGCTGCGACTGCCGCCGCTGCTGCCGCTGCAACTGAAGCTCCGGGGCCGTTTGTCCCCGTGTCCGTTTTTCCGTTGCCTGCTCGCCCCCGCGCCCAGCCCCCCGCTCCCCGGGGGCAGCCCCTGAGCCTGTCCAAACACGGGAACTTTGCCCTGGTCAGCCCAGACCCAGAGTCTGGACTCCTACACAGGGGAACAGGAATCCCCTCGGTCGCTGCCATGCATTGTCCCCGCTGAGGATCAAACCCTATCGGGGCACATTCCCTGAATGCAGAATTTGTACCTGACCCAGGCACTGCATTTACATCTCCAGCAATGGTTAAAAAAAAAAAAAAACCACAAAAAAACCCAAAAAAACAAACGGGGAAGGCAAACTGTGTGTAGCTCATGGTATTTTAGAGTGTCTAAAATTCGCCAAGTCATGGATCTTAGAGATGAGATCTATTTGGATTAAGGGGATGGAGCAGTAGTGCAAGATGGAAAAGAGGAGCATAAAAATAAACAGAGAAAAACATCTTCAGTTGTTTCTTTCCATTTTCATTTCATTTCTTAAAAGCTGTTTCAGTTTTCCCAGAATCTTCTCCACACTCCTGTTTGCTCTTTCCAAGAACCTTTCCTGGAAAAGGAGGTGTAGCTTCTGTCACAAGATGTGGCACCAACTGCAGCTTCTCTAGGCTTTCCACACCTTGTGTGCAGCTCAACTCTTGCAGCACAGCAGGACAAATGTTTGAAGAACTTGACAGCTTGTTCTTTCTTTTCCTTGTGGGCTGGGCAGTTGTGCCATTGGTAAGGTTTTCATTGTTACTGTTCTGCCCTAAGAAACCATGACGGGCTACCAGGAATTGTCAGGGAATGCAAGCCTGACTGAATGCAGAGAAAGAATCTGCAGAGCCTGCATCCAGAAATGGAGAGCTGTGTGATAATCATTGCAACATCGCCATGGGCATCTTGAAAGTGATCTAGAAGATGAAAATGCTCTGACAGAGGGCGTTTGTTTCTGAGTTCAGTGTGGAGGATTCCACATCTAGTGCATTGGTTCATAAATCAAGAGTTCAATCAGTTCATGGAAAGCACCAGAACAAGCTGGACCTCTCAGCCTTAAACACTTCAGTTGTTCAGGGACCCAAAAATGTTCCATAGAAAGAGCATTAGAAGGAGAGGAAAGAGAGAGACAGAGAGACAGAAGCTCCACAGAAAGATACACATGTGGCTCCCAGCTCCTGGGGTTCCAGTGTGGGTGAGACACAAGCCCCAGGAGAAGGCAGAGTCCATAGCAGGGGCTGACCTTGTGCTCCTTGGTTTTAAGCCCCTGGGCTTTCGTGGGCCTCCCCCCAGCTGGGACTTGTGATTGCTCGGGCGTTCAGAGCCGGGTTAGCGCTGTCCCAGCTGTGGGACTGATTGACAGCTCAACCCAAGGTGTCTCGGGACACTGATCTCATCCAGCCTCTGACAGTGACCATGGTGACACTGGGGAACCTCATGGAACCGTGGGTCAGTGTGACAATGCAGGTCCAAGGACACCATGGTGATATCCAGGTTTGCTCAGCACCAGAGACACCTTTGCCTTGTTTGTCCCCAGCTGTCATCACTGCCTCCAGTGTTCTGCTCTAACTGGAACCCAGGGACACTTTCACATGAGTTGTGTCCCTCAGTGGGACCCATTAAAAGTTAAAGAAAGTCTGGGCTTTGAATCTGACTTTGAGTTCTTGAGAAGTTCTTTGAGCACACTCTGAGGTCTGGGTCCAATGCAAAGAGCACCAAAGCCCCAGAGGGTCATTAACGTCCTGGTGCTGTGTCTGTGCTGCTGAGCTGGGCCAGGCTCCTGGCCCAGAGGCAGCTCCTGGCAAGGGCAGCGCTGCAGAGAGACAGCTGTGGCCAGGAGCAGCTCCTGTGCACAGCCCAGCAGGGCTGGGGCACTGCCAGGGCATCGCAGGGATACGAGCAGGGCGCAGACAGAGCTCACAGGGGCTCAGCACTGGCAGGGGCTGTGGGGTGTCCCAGAGGGGGCTGTGTCACAGCAGCGCCTCTGTGGCTGTGTCACGGAGGCACAGAGCAGCTGTGATGTCAGAGGGGGGCTGTGTGACAGCACAGCATGGGTTGTGTGAGGTCACAGACTGGGCTGTGACATCACAGAGCGTGTTGTGTGAGGTCATCAAGCAGCTATGGCATGACAGAGGGGACAGTGTGACATCAGAGAGCAGGCTGTGACATCATGGCATGGCTGTATGACATCATAGAGCGGGCAGTGAGGTCAAAGTGTGTGCTGTGACATTACAGAGTGGCAGTATGACATCACAGGGAGGGTTTTGTGACATCACTGAGGGGCTTGTGACATCACACAGCAGGGTGTGACATCATAGTGTGAGGCCATAGGGCAGACTCTGCCGTCATGTAGAGAGTGGCTCTGTGACATCAGAGTGTGGGTTGTGACATCACCGAGTTGGCTGTGTGACATCATAGAGCAGGCTATGACATCATGGAACAGACTGTGATGTCACAGGATGACTTTGCGATGTCATAGTACAGGGTGAATTTCTGACATCACAGAATCTTCTGTAACAGCACAGCTTTGTGACATCACAGAGTGACATCGCAGAGTTGGGCCTATGACATCACAAGGGAGCTATGTGGCATCCAAGAGTGGGTTGTGACACCACAGGGGCTGTGTGACATCACAGGGGCTGTGTGAGGTCACTGGGGAGGTGACTCTGCCCCAGCCCCCCCTCCCAGTTCCCCCAGAGAAGTCCAACGCTGCTCGTGCACAGCGGGGTCCCCTGTCCCCCCGGGTCCCCCCGCCCCCGGCCCCACAGCCTCCCCCAGAGGATGTTCCACGAGATCGACCCCCGAGCCTGACACAGGGCCATGGGGGGCGGGACAGGGGACAGGGACCCCCCGGCAGCGTCCCCGTGTCCCCCAGGGCCAGAGCCTGGCCCAGGGCTCCTTCACCCTGTTGCCAACGAGGGCTTGAGAGCGCTGAAAAAATCCCCAGCAAGGGAGCAGCAAAAACCAGATTTAATATTGAGCAACAGCACCACAAAGTTCCTTGGCAAGAGTTACTCTGCTCTTGACTGGACACTTCAGGCACAAAACAGGAAACAAAGCAACAACAAAACCAAATAAATTCCAGGCAATTAAATCAGAAATAAACCGAGAACTGTGGCTTTCATTCCTATGGAAAAGAACTGTCCTTCTTCCTGCAGATGCCCGTGGCCACAACTGGGATTTCACCTCCAACACTGCCTGTTGTGACAGACTGGAGGAGATTGTGGGCTGGAAACATTTTGTGTGTGGGGGAGGAAGGGGCAGGTCCAGCCTTGCCCTGCCCTGGAACCCCAGCCCTGCCCTGCCCTGGAACCCCAATCCCCCCAGGGCCTCTATCCCAGCCCAGCAGTGTCTGCCAGTCCCTGGCACAGCACAGGCAATGCTCCACAGCCACCTCTGGAGCCCCCAGCCCAGCTCCTGAGTGACCAAATGACCCCAAGTCCCACCTGGGGGAAGGGCCCAGGAAGACCAAGGGGTATTTAAGGCTGAGCACAAGGCGAGCACACATCTTGACCCTACCTCCTCTTGGAATTTCTATCTAAACAGTGCTGGAACCCAGGAGTTGGTAGCTCTGTGTGTGCTTCTCTAAATCTTTTTCATCATTCTCTTTTTCTGTCTCTTCTTCTTTTATTTCTGACCTTTTGAAAATGTTGAGCAACTTAAAACTCAGATGGCTTAGAGTTTGTGAAGTTGAATGGACCAATATACAGCTTTGAGAAGTGTTTTGTGTTCATTGAATGTCTTATTAAACCTTTTGCCAAAGTTTCAGCTCCTTGGCTCCAACTCCCACCTGCTTTCCTTGGAGAAGGAGCTGCCCCAGACCTAGAGGGATGTTAATTTCTTGTCAGTCAGCAAAGCCAAGGGAAGGCACAGCTCCATCAAATGCAAAACTCATTCCTCTGCTGGATATTAAATCCACTTTGCACAGCAGACAGTCTCAGAGCAATGGAAAACACCTTCTGTGCCCAGCACAGGTCCCAAGGTCCCCCCAAACCCTCCCTGCCCCAATTCTGCCCAGATTTGCTCTTTGCACACATGAGTCGCACACTGAAGGCACGAGCTCCTTCCATGCCCAGAGGGAGGAAAAGCGGGAAAGTGGATGAAGAGCTCTCCTGGGCAGAGCCAAGGTCCAAGGGCCCCTGCAGGGAACCACAACTCATCAGGTTTGTGTCCTTTGGGCTCAGGGACTGGTGACACTCAGAAGCACAGAAAGGTTTCTTGCCAACAAACACAAGTTGAACATTTGAACAGTTTAATAACCATCACAGCTCTTCCCTCAGCTCTCTGTGATGTCCCAGCAGCATCTGACATGTCCCCCATCCCCAAGGGATTTCCATACAGGAACAGTTTTAGACAGAGACATAAGAAAAGGCAATACTGTGACAGATATTAATATAAGTAAGGTGTTGATTAATGTGATATTTATTTTTGAACTTCTTAAAGACTGGGCAACTCCCTGAAGCTCAAAGCATGTAACCAGTCAGTTGAGAGGCCCTTGTGTGACCAGAGAGCATCTGGAGGAGGAAATCTGGGAGTAACAGGAAGGACATAGATCCAGCTGGTCTAGTGAAGAGATGTCCTTAGACATGGCCATTTCAACAGAAGAGGTGGAAATACCTGAAGGAAGAGAGAGATGATGTAGTAAACAATATTGGTGACTCAAGTAAAGGGGAAGATCAGTATTTCTTCTCCTTCTCCCATCAATACACTTCCAGGAAATTCCTGTTCCTGGAGGGAAGACTTTGGTATTTCTTAAAAGTACTCAAGTGACCCAGATAATAAAAATGTCCTTGTATATTATGAAATGTACAAGAATTTAAACCTGTGCCCCTTTCCAGGCAGATATCAGTTGTGTGCCCATGGACAGGCAGTGCCACTTTTGCCCTGAGGTGCCGAACTGGGATTGGATCTCTCAGAGAGGAGCTGAGGGAGAGCAGAGCACCTTGCAAGCTGCAGGTCCCTGCCAGCCCCGCAGGGCTCCTGTGCCATCAACATCTGCTCTGCTCCAGTCTGAAACAGGGCCCAGCATGGTGCCGGGATCATCAGAGAGCTGAGGTGTGTGCTGGAATTCAATGCCCTCCCCATGGCGCAGCAGCCCTGCATTTCCCTGTTCCAGCCTTGGTCTCCAGCACAGCCATGGAGGCTCTTTGGGCTCCTGAGTGTTCCTGCAGCCACCAAGGGCAGCTGAGCTCTGCCTTTGGCACAGTCAGCCCTGGCCAGCGCAGGCCATGCTCAGCAATTCCTTGTCTGTGCCCGGCCTTGCTGCCAGCCTTGGCAGCGGCTGCGTGGCCCCTTTGTGACCCTGTGCTGGCCCGGCCATGGTGCCACAGCCCCTGTGCAGGCCCAGCCCAGGACAGGAGCATTGCGGCTGGGAACGGCCCCTGTGCCGTGGTGCCCACAGCAGCCTTGGGGCTCTGTGCCCCATGGCCTCCCTGCTGGGCAGCCTCTGCCAGCTCCTGCAGAGCCCGTGGCACCTGTGGGGCTGCACAGACAGCCCTGCCCCGGGCTCTGCCGGCCTCTGGGCCAGCAGAGAGGCCGGCCAGGGCTGGCCATGGCTGGGAACAGGCCCTGAGCCCCGCAGGAGGATGGAGCTGGGCCACAGCCAAACTCAGCCCAGGGTAAAGCTGGGCTCAGCAGCCAGGGCTGCCAAGGGCTGGGGACAGAGGCGGGCGGAGACAAATGTCCTGGGCCCCCTCCCTGCTGTGTCCATGCCCCCAAGGGCACAGAGCAGCCTCCTCTCTCAGACACTTGCCTGTTTTCCATGCCTTGCACAGGCGCTGGCCCTGCCCCACAAGGCCTGGGCTGAGTCCTGCCCTGCACGCTCAGCCAGGCTGGGATGGACACTGATGGTTCCTGTGCCAGGCTCTCTGAGCCCAGCCCAGCTCCCTGCAAGCTCTGCCAGCTGCCCTGAGCTCTGTGCAGCACCAAGGGCCTCTCCCCAGCACAGCCCAGCCGGCTCTGGCCCCACAGCTCTGCTCAGCCCAGGCTGCTCTGGCCACTGGCCCCACGGCCTCAGCCCCTGGCCAGGGCACAGCAGCAGCTGCAGTTCACCCAGGACTCAGCCCCAGCCATGGGGGAAGGGGCTTGGCCAAGGCCAAAGGAGGCTCCCTGGGTGCCCTGCTCCCCTCGGGCTGAGTGCTGAGAGCTCTGCAGCCCCTGCTGCCATCCCATCTGCCCAGGCCAGCACAAGAGCCCCGGCCTTGGGGCCCTCCAGAGCTGCTCCTGCTCCAGGCCCAGGGCCCATCCCAAAGCCGGGGCAGCCACAAAGCTGTCTTAGGGTGAAGAGCCTGGCTCTGTGTTCTCCATCCCCTCCTTGCTGGTGCTGCCAGGCTGGGATGAGGAGCCCCTCAGCCTTCCCTGCTCTGGGCTGGACAAACCCAGCTCCCTCAGCCTCTGCTCACAGCCCAAGGGCTCCAGCCCTACCTTGGAGGCCCTTCCCTAACCCTGCTCCAGCTGCCAGACATCTTTCCTGCCCTGGGGAACCCAACCCAGGCCACAGGGACCTGGATAATCCACGTCCTTGATGTCCTGGTCACACAGCCCTGGCCCCTTTTCCCCATGTCAGGCTCTGGGGGGGATCCTGTGGAATGTCCTTTGGTGGGGGCTGTGGCTCCAGGTGGACCGGGGGGATACCAGGGGATAAGGGACCCCGCTGGGCATGAACAGCATTGGACTTGTTGGGAGAAACTGTGAGGGGGAGCTGGGGCGGAGTGACCACCCCAGTGACGTCACAGAGCCCTCCTGGGATGTCACACAGCCCCTCTGTGATGTCACAGCCTGCTCTGGGATATCAGACCTCTGCCCTATGATGTCACAGCAGGCTCTGGGATGTCACAGAGGCAGTCTATGATGCTGTAGCTGCTCGATGACCTCACATAACTCTGTGACCTCATGTTACCAGATGATAAATTATCTACACCAGGTGAGTTAACACCGGAGCTTGTTCTCCAAAACCCCAGGCCTATGGAAACCACACAATGCTCATTGTGTCAGAAGGGGAACTGGAAGTTCACCAGCCTCAGTGTCCTGCCAGCTCAGCCAGGCCCACTGGAACACTGGGGTCCACGACCACCAGGGACCACCAGAGAGACCCCCAGAACAGAAGAGAGCATGCAAAAGGGGAGGGGAAATACGTTAATGATTCTGGGGGAATGATTATCAGATGTGTGTTTAGTCCAGGACAATCAATGAATATGTGTGCAAAATACAGAATATGAACAGAAACTTTCCTGTACTCAGCACGCTCGGCTTTGGGAGGAGCTATCCCCCGTGCATCCGGCTGAATAAAGAATGCTGCTTCTTAATGCTGCATTGGGGTTAAGGAGTTTTCTGTTTTACTGAATTTTTGGAAACACTCCACTCCCAAGGAAAGCTCTGTCTCCTGCTGCTCACAAACAGAGAAGCGCTGGTGGCAGATGTGGGGGTCGGAGGCTGCCTGGGGCACAGTGACCATGAAATAATCAAGATTTCAATGCTTTGTGAAAGAAGGAGGGGTAGCAACAAAACTTCCACATTGAAATTAGGAAGGGCAGACTTTGGCCTATTTAGGATGCAGATTTGGGGAGTACCGAATAAGGTACTGATTTTTTTAAGGGAAACAGCCCTTTAAAACAAAGGCGTCCTGGGAGGATGGACACATTTCAAGGAAGTAATCTTACAGGGGAAGGAGCAGCCTGTGCCAGTGTAGCAAAAGATGAGCTGGTGAGGAAAATGACTGCCCTGACTGCCCATGGAGCTTCTGTGGGAACTCAAAGGAAAAATAGAGGGTGCATTAACTTTGGACAGAATGTCAGGCAACTTTGGAAGTGTTAAAGGATGTTATTAGGTCATGGAGAAAGAAAAGTTGAGAGGTGAAACTCAACTACTGCTTAAGTTGGCCACTTCTGTGAAAAAAAATTGAAAAGGTTTCTGTAAATAAATTAATAGCAAAATCTGGGATAAGGAGAACATCTTTATTGGATGCAGTGGAGAATATAGTAAGTAAAGACAAAGAAAAGACTGAGTAACTTAACACCTTGTTTGTATCAATTTTCAATATTAGGATAGGTTGTCCTCAGGACAAGAAATCTCCTGAGCTGGTAGATAGGCACAGGGAGCAGAACAGCCCCCTGTAGTCCAGGAGGGAGCAGTTGGGGACCTGCTGAGACACTCAGATGCTCACAGGTGTATGGGATCAGATGGGATCCATCCTAGGGGGATGAGGGAGCTGGTGGATGAACTCGCCAAGCTGCTCTCCATCATTTACCATCAGTCCTGGCTCAGCAGGGAGGTCCCAGAGTACTGGAGGAGCCAGTGTGAGCCCATCCCCAAGAAAAACTGGAAGGAGGATCTGGGGAACTCCAGGCCTGTCAGCCTGACCTTGGTGCCTGGCAAGGTTATGGAACAGATCACCCTGAGTGCCATCACAGGGCACCCACAGGATGGCCGAGGGGTCAGAGCCAGCCAGCTTGGATTTAAATGTCTGCATTCATGATCTGGATGAGGGGACTGAGTCCACCATCAGGAAATTTGCAGATGACAAGCTGCCTGTGAGTGTTGATCTGCTGGAGGGGAGGAGGGCTCTGCACAGGGACCTGGACAGGCTGGATCCAGGGCCCAAATCCAGCAAGGTGAGGTTTAACAAGTCCAAGTGCCAGGACACGGCACTCGAGGTGCTGCCCAACGAGTGCCGAGCACAGGGGAAGAATCACTGCCCTGGTCCTGCTGGCCACACCGTTCCTGATCCAGGCCAGGAGCCAATGGCCTTCTTGGCCACCTGGGCACGCTGCTGGCTCATGTCCAGCCTGCTGTCCATCAGTCCCTGCAGGTCCCTTTCTGCCTGGCTGCTGTCCAGCCACTCTGTCCCCCGCTCTGCACACAGACATTGCTGCTGCAGCTCCAGAGAAGGCAACAAAAGGGCATCTCTGCTGAAAATTCTGCTGGCAGACCCTTTAGTTCCTTTAAATCCACCAAGAGCACAGCCCCTCATTGACACAGTCTGTGGCCACAGGGAAGGTGGAGAGAAACAAAATGAGAAATGGCACAAACAAGGACATTTCTTTGTGGACAACATTAAAATGTAAAACAAAGAAAAAGAACCTCCAAAATGAAACCAACAAGAAGCATCAAAGATAACTTTTATTACAAGTGATTTGCAGAAATTGGCCAGCAGTTTAATGTTCCTGAAAGCATCCAGTCATCAGTCTCCTCACTGCAAACTTGAGCTCCTGGTTCCTCAGGCTGTAGATGAGGGGGTTCAGGGCTGGAGGCACCACCGAGTACAGAACTGACAAGGCCAGATCTAGGGATGGTGAGGAGATGGAGGGGGGCTTCAGGTGAGCAAATGTGGCAGTCGTGAGGAACAGGGAGACCACAGCCAGGTGAGGGAGGCAGGTGGAAAAAGCTTTGTGCCGTCCCTGCTCAGAGGGGATCCTCAGCACGGCCCTTAAGATCTGCACATAGGAGAAAACAATGAACACAAAACAGCCAAAAGCTAAACAGCCACTAACCACAATGAGCCAAAGTTCCCTGAAGTAGGATTTGGAGCAGGAGAGCTTGAGGATCTGGGGCATTTCACAGAAGACCTGGGCAGTGCCATGGCACAGGGGCAGGGAAAATGTATTGGCCGTGTGCAGCCGCGAATTGAGAAAGGCACTGGCCCAGGCAGCTGCTGCCATGTGGGCACAAGCTCTGCTGCCCAGGAGGGTCCCGTAGTGCAGGAGTTTGCAGATGGACACATAGTGGTCATAGCACATGATGGTCAGGAGGGAAAACTCTGTCCCAAGGAAGAAGATAATCAGAAAAAGCTGTGCAGCACATGCCATGTAGGAGATGGTGCTGGTGTCCCAGAGGGAATTGTGCATGGCTTTGGGGACAGTGGTGCAGATGGAGCCCAGGTCGCTGAGGGCCAGGTTGAGCAGGAAGAAGAACATGGGCGAGTGCAGGTGGTGGCCGCAGGCTACGGCGCTGATGATGAGGCCGTTGCCCAGGAGGGCAGCCAGGGAGAGGCCCAGGAAGAGGCAGAAATGCAGGAGCTGCAGCTGCCACGCGTCTGCCAGTGCCAGCAGGAGGAAGTGGCTGTTGGAGCTGCTGTTGGACATTGGCTGTGGCTGCACATGGGGTTCTGTAATAAAAGTAATCATGGAATAGTTGGGTTTGGAGAGGACTTTAAATATCCCAGCACAGCTTGGGGGCACTTCCCCCCCCTGCCTGCCCAGGGCTCTGCTGCCTGGAGCTGTCCCTGCCAGCAGCTGCTCCCCTGTGCCCAGGGCTGGGCCCTGCCAGTGCTGCCAGAGCCCAGCCCAGCCCTGGGGGCTCAGCTCTGCCCTGCAGACCCCTCCCAGCTCAGGCACTGCCCAGGGGCAGCTCTGGCTCTGCAGGCTCTGATGGCAATGTTAGAGCAACCCTGAGGAGGCTGGAAAAGCAACACTGATGCTGCCTCTAAGGGGCCCTGTGCTCGTTTCTGTCACTGCCTGGTTTATTCAGATCTGAGACAATTTTTTTTATATTTCTCATGGTGAACTGAGAAATGAATATCTATGTGCAATTTCCCATACAGGCAACACAGATCAGTACACTAAAAATGCAGGATTTTCCCATTTTGTAGCCCATGACTGGCTGTGCTCCCTGTTTAATATGCTTGGAAATGTTCTGGAGGTAAATGTCATGCTGGGAGCAATCCTGAGCAATACAGAATCCTCACCACACAAGAAGAACACTTTCCAGCCTTTCCAGCTGTCTCCTTCCACCCACATTTTGTCCCCCCGCGCTGGGAGCAGCTCCCTGGGCCGGCTGAGAGCTGTCCCTGGCAGGCAGCAGAGTCCCTGGCCCAGCACAGCGCCCTGAGCTGCAGGACCCTGCTTTGCAGGACAGCCCTGGGCACCCCTGGCTGCTCTGCATAAGAGATGATCAGAGAATGTACTCACAGGGTCTGTGGGCATTGGGATGTTCCAGCTGTAGGAGATCACTCCAGGAGCTGCAGCTGCATTGTCCTGCAGCCAGAGGTTCCTGTGCCAAGGGCTGGCACTGATTCTGCCCCAGGCACTTCTCAGCACCTTCCCAGCCCTGACTGATGGAAGCTCTCTGTGCCTCTGTGCTGTGCCCGGGCTGGCTGCAGGCAGTGCCCCAGCCCTGCTGGGCTGGGAGCAGAGCTGCTCATCCAGAGAAATGTGCTTTTGAAGCTCTCCTTGGTTACCAGGATCACCCTCTGTGCCAGGAGCCCGGCCCAGCTCAGCAGCACAGACACAGCACAAGGACTTTAATGACCCTCTGGGGCTTTGTGCTCAGGCCCTGAACATCAGGCCCTGAGAGGGAGCTGCAGAAACCTCTCCAGAACTCCAAGACAGAATCCAACTCCAAAGTTTCTTTGACTTTTAATGGGTTCCACTGAGGGACACGACTGAGAAAGTGTCCCCAGGCCCCAGGCAGAGCAGAGAACTGGAGGCACTGATGACAGGTGGGGACAAAGAGAAGCCAAGTGTTGGTGCCCTGGGGCACAGCAGCATCAGTGCCACCAAGGGCCGTGAGGAGACACCTTGTCCTGAGGCTGGGGCCTCCTGGCACAGCCCCAGCCAGGCTGGGCACTGTCACCCCCTTTTCCTGCCCTCAGCATCCCCCCCTAGCCCACATCCCAGTGGCCTCAAGGATCTGCTGGAAGGAGTCCCTGGGGAGCCTTGCTCAGGAATGGCCCTGGGGGCTCCTTCATGCTCCCAGGGACTGCAGGTTTTTCAAAGCACTTTGGCTTTGGCTTTTGCCTTGGAGTCTCTGAGAGCTTTGTGCAATCATGGCCTCCAATTATCTGCTGTAATTAGTCCCTGGAGAGGCTTTGTCAGGAACAACACTCAGTGGGGCTCATTAATGCTTCAAGGTACTTCAGTTCTTTTAAGGTACTTGGTGTTTCCCTTTTGATCCAGACTCTGTGAGAGGTTTGTGCAATCATGGCCCCAATTATCTGCTTTAACGTGTCCCTTGAGAGCTTTGTACTGACACTCAGTGGGGCTCATTGATGTTTTGAGATACTCAAGGAGTTTAAGGTACTTTGGATTTTCCTTTCCACACTGAGTTTCTGAGACTTTTTTTTTTACCATCCTGGCCTCCAGTTCTCTCCTCCAAGGAGTCCATGAGGAGCCTGTGTTTGGGATGGACCTCAGTGGCACCCATTAATGCTTTGAGACATTTTGGGTTTTTCCTCTGACTTTGACTCCTGGAAAGGTTTGTGCAATCTCCTCTCAGGCCTTGAGGTTCCAGGGCTCAGCTCCAAATGCACCACAGGGCTCATTAGGATCAAGCAACTTCTGACAAACCATGGCTCTGCCTTGATTTCCCTCTGCTCTAATGTAGTTCATTAAGAAGGTTTCCTTATACAGTTATGGAGAAATATTTCAAAGAGCTTCTAAGAAATATGTATTCCTATTTTAAAGAGTGTCTTTTATTACTGTTCTCATTAGAGAAGAGGTGATTGCAGCATTCTGTGATTGATATTGATGTAGGGCCGCTCCTAAAGAGGTCTGGCCAGGTCAGAGAAGTTTAACTTGAGGTCTGACCCAGTGTGGACACCTTGCCCCACATTCCCTAACCCCATGTGAGAAACTATTTTCACTTTCACAAATGTAAATGGTTTATTACGACCTTATCAAAATACAACAGAAGAGTGAATAAAGAATAAATACAGTGCCAGAAGCAAAGCATTCAGTCACCCTGTGCTCATCTACAAAATGGATGCTCTATCTTTTATACCTCTAGCCCCTCCCAAAGTCTTGTCAATCCACTTCTTCTTCACTGTCCAGTGGTGGAGATCACTTTCTTACAGCTTGATTGGAGGTCAGGCGCTGCCATAGCAACAAGCCGACCCTCCCAAATGCCTTGACTACTGAGGGCATCCCGTGATAACAATGCAAGAGGGAGGGGAAAGATAACTATACACCTACACAACTTCTCTTAACATATACTTAATATTCACCCCTTAATTGTGAGAGTCAACAATAGGATTACCCATCTATAACAAACCCCCTTTTCTTTTTCTATAAGTCATTTTGCTTGAACAATTACATTAAAAAAATTCTCTCTCTCTTGAATGAGTCATACTAGCAGCTGTTGATGTGGGCAAGGACAGTGGGAACAGGAGAAAAATCTCAGGTTTTCCTTAGACACACTTATTTGGAATGGACAAAAGGGCCTTACAGAGGTCCAGTATGGCTCTGACTCCCATCTACCGTGCCTATGTGGTTGCGATCCATAGTCATTGTATCTTAGGGGTCCAGAGGCCAGCTCGGTCTCGCCCTCCAGTCCCTTTTGTATTCAAAGACAGTTGGGGAATTACAGAGGTCCAATATGGCCTTTTGTCCCTACCTTACCATGCCTACGGGGTTGCTACCCACAGCAGGGCTATGGGGTCTTCTTGGTAGTGAACAAAGGGGTCTTGCCCTGCTTCCTTTGTCTTATTTTCTTAAAGAAGCTGTCCCATCACCTTTTACAGACCCTTGTGTACTTCCCATCAACAGATGCTGATAATTCTCACCCATTAACACAGGAAGACAGTCCTCAAACTGGTTGGTGGAAGCTTGACTTTGGGCATCTTGGTGTCTTTCTGGTTGTCTTTCAGTCTCTGCTTAAGAGTCAATCTCGTTTCACCCAGTCTGGATGTTGTAGTTCACTCTTTGGGTTCTTCTACCGGGCCTTTAACTGTTGGCATGAGTCCATCTGTTGGCATGAGTCCATCCCCACTCTGCAGTTCACACGGCTGATTCGGTGATGAACAGTGCCTGAAAGGGACCTTCCCACTGAGGAGTTAGAGGTTGATCTCTCCATGACTTGATCATTACTTGATCCAATCCCCAGAATTAACATTATGGATTCTGAAATCCAGGGTGTTAGTTTGAGGAATTGCTCCTTTATGTTATAGCCCTTGTAAGGTTTCTCCTATAGACATAACATATTTCTTGGCATTGGCTTCCCCTTCCTCATAGATGGCAATGCTCTGGGGTGAGGTCAAAAAGGGTAACCAAATGTCATTTCATAGGGTGACACCCCCAGATCTGACCGGGGTTGGTTTCTAATTTTTAATAAGGACAAAGGGAGACATTTTATCTATGACGTGGGTTTCAGTCATCAGCTCAACTAGAGCTCTTTTAAGAGTTTGATTCATCCTCTCAGTGTGACCAGAACTCTGTGGATGCCATGGAGTATGTAATTCCCATTTACTCCCAGGGTTTGAACAACTTTTTGCAATATTTTAGAGGTGAAATGAGTTCCTTGGTCTGAATCAATCCTGTTCACCATCCCATATTGGGGAATGATTGATTCTAGAAGTGTTTTACTCACAACATTGGCATTGGCTTTAACCGTGGGTACCGCCTCTACCCAGTGAGTCAAGTTGCCTACTATCACTAGTAAAAACTTCCACCGTTGTACATGGGGAAGCTCGGTAAAGTCTACTTGGATGTTTTGACAGGGTCTTAAGGCTAGTTCTTGCCCTCCTCTGGGTGTTTTCCTCATGATTTTCTGACTCACTTGTTGGCATATCACACACCTTTCAGTTACTTGCTTAGCTATCCCAAAAAAATTCCAATGCAGCCCCAGTCCCTTAGAAATTGATCACTTAGCGCTTGTGTACCCCAATGTGTTGTTCCATGTATGCCTTCTAACATTTTCCTGGCAAGGAGTTTATTCAACATTTGTCTCCCATCTGCTAATCTCCACTTCCCTTTGTTATCATTCTTAGCTCCTATTCTAAGGAATTCTTTCTCTTCTGTCTCACTGAATACGGGAACTTCTTCTATTTCTCCCATAGGGGTTAATGCTATCATTAGTTTTTCTGACCCTGATTTGGCTGAATTCTTAGCGTCTAAATCTGCTAAATGGTTCCACTGTTCTTCTTGAGTCACCCCTTTTTTATGTCCTTTAACATATACTACTGCCACTTCTTCTGGTATTTGTAAGGTTTCTATCACTTCTAAAATAAGTTTTTAGTTCCTTTCCCCATTGAATTTAATAGCCCACACTCTTCCCAGATTTTCCCATAGGTATGCACTACTCCAAAAGCATATTTTGAGTCTGTATATATTGTTCCTCTTTTCTGTGCTAATATTTCCAGAGTTTGCTTTAGGGCATACAACTCACATGCTTGGGCTGACCAGTTGGAAGGTAACTTTCCTTTTTCTAGGGCCACTAACTCTTCATCTACTATAATGTATCCTGATACCCATTGTCCCCGGATTACCTGTGGAAATCCATCAATGTACAATCATTTCCCTCCTTGGAATGGTTGATGTGTTAGGTCCTCTCTTACTTTAGTTTGATAATTTATAACCTCTAGGCAATTATATATTAATTCCTCACCTGGATTTCCATCTAAAAACTGGGCAGGGTTCAGTTGGTTACTCACAATTAACTCTAGCTATCCATTGTCTATTAGGATGGCTTCATATTTTAGCACTTGGGAATCAGTGAGCCATTTCTCAGCCTTTTAGCTGAGGATACTCCTTACTGAGTGAGTGGTATATATTTTCAATTTTCCCCCAGAGGTTAATTTTTTGCTTTCTTCTACGAGTAGGGCGCTCGCTGCCACCGCCTGAATGCAGGTTGGCCACCCACAGCTGGCAGGGTCTTGCAGTTTTGATAAACAGGCCACTGGTTTCCTGGATCCTCCCCGGTCCTGGGCTAACACTCCATGTGCTGCCCCTTTTTCTATATCCACAAACAGATAGAAGGGTTTGTCTAAGGCAGGAAGACTCAGTGCTGCTGCACTGACTAATTTTTTCTTTAAAGCTTCAAAATTTGCTTGTCGTCTTCTTCCCACCTTATCTCTTCTTCTATTAACTTTTCAAACAAGAACCTGATGGCCTGCATGTATCCTTCAATCCATAGCCTACACTATCCCAACAGGCCTAAAAGCCCTCTGACTTCTCTCTTAGATTTTGGCCGTGGGAGTGAGGCAATCCCTGCAATTCTCTGAGGGTTCAGCCACTGGCTCCCTTGACAAATCACACGTCCTAGGCATTTTACTTCCCTCTCTACAAATTGGAGTTTCCCTTTTGATACTCAAAGTCCTTGGCTCCCCAGAAAACTTAACAATGCTATGGTGGATTCTCGAACTTTGTTTTCTTCCCGTCCTGAGAGAAGCAAATCGTCTCCATACTGGATGATCTTTATCTCAGGTTTGATGGAGAATTGTTTGGTTTGGGGATTTGGAAAACCCTTGTGGTAACCTAGTCCACCGAAGCTGTTGCTTTCTCCCTGAATCGGGGTCCTCCCATTCAGAGGCAAACATATCCCTACTTTCTCCTGCCAGTGGACATGCCCAAAAGGCATCTTTTAGGTCTGTCACACTAAACCACTGGTGTGCTGGGGGGATATTACTCAGTAGTGTATAGGGCTTAGGCACTACTGGGTACTGATTCACTGTTCTTTTGTTAACTTCTCTTAAATCTTGGACAAGCTTGTAAGTCCCATCAGACTTCTTTACTGGTAAAACAGGTGTATTATGGGGGACATGTTGCATCCCAGGTTTAGGTTCACATGGGTTTTTCCTTTGTTAGTTTTCCAGTTCTCTGCACCCTCGTGCATCCCCCGGGTTTTCCCCTACTCCTGCGATTTCCGTGCCTGTGTTCCTGGTCTCGTGGTGCCACTCACCCCAAAGTCTCGTGTCCGCCCCTGCCGTGTTCCCATTGGTCGCTGTAGTACACGTCATCACCGCGATGTCTGTACCCATTGGGCGGGAGGACTCCCCGTCCGCCCTGTCCCTTCCCTATTTGATCCCACTCCTCGGCATGCTCGAGGCCATTTGCGTCCGTGCGAAGCTGGGGTCGGCTGCAGCCTTTCCATCGCAGCTCTCGCAGCCAATAAAGCATCCAGCCGCCACGCGGACGGATTTGGACGAATTCCCTGCCTCTTTGTTTCTTCCCTCGCGCCGACGGCAAAGCGCGGCCAACAGCCCACCCGGAGCGCGACAGCAAAAGCGCCCGGAAACTGCGGCGAGCCCCGGCCCCGACGAAAAGCTGAGAAGCCCAAGCCGGGCATTCGGGAGCTGACCGGGGCAGACAAAGTAAAGAGCAGCCGCGAGTGACGCCCAACGTCCGGGCCACGGCCAGCGCAAAGCCGCGGAGCAGGCAGAGAGTCACCACAGAGCACCCGGGAGCCGCGCACAGAGAGCGCCGCCGCCGCGAAGCCGCGCCGCCGACCAGCGAGCGCCGCTGCCGAGACGAGCGAGCGCGATCCGCGCGGAAAACCGCCACCGCCACCGCAGGGTCGCGGTCCACGACGGAAAAGTGCTCCGTGCCGGACTGAAAACGGGAGCAAGTGCCCCCCCGAAGTAAGTCAGTGACGTCTCCGCCACCCACAGGAAAACACGCTGTGTTTTCCCGCGTGGGACTGGAAGCGCAACCATTCACGGCTACGGAAAGCCGAAGAACGGACGCTTCCCGGGAAAGAAGACCCTGGTAGCAGCTTTTATTTGCGAAGATTCCGGTTTGGTGAGTGATTAGCCGCGGGGGGTACCCGGCTGATACTTCACGTGGGTGGGCTCTGCCGCGTTTCCGGCGGTACGGATCACGCAGCGCGCAGCGTGTGCGGCGGGCCGCCGGGGTCTTTCGCGTTTTTTGCTTTTTTTCTTTCGCCTTTTCTGCACCAGGGGTGAGGCTTTGGGTAGAAATAGCATGGGGACCACGCTATCTGCCCAACAAAGGGAATTCTATACCCAAATTAAGGGGATTTTATCAGTAAAACATCCCTACCCCAAAAATTCAGTCAAGCAGTTTGTACGATGGCTCTGCTTTTCCTTTCCACGTGTAACCGCGGAGGATGCTCACAGAACAGAGTTCTGGGAGCAAGTAGGAGCCAGGTTAGCAGAGGGAATGGACAGGGATCCCTCTGTGAAAGATTGTTTCCCAAAGCTCCATTTGCTGATCTCGGAGGCTGTAAAAGCAGGGTCCGCGCGAGAAGCAGCCGAGGAAAGGAAAGAGCCATCGGGCAAAACTCTTGTTTCCCCCGAATCCATTTCCCCATCCTCTCCTACCCCTTTTTCCCCTAAACCGGGTAGGCAGAGGGGAGTACTCCGCCGCTCTGAGGCGCAGGGCAGCTCCACAGACATGGACCGTGCTCCTGGCTCCCCCGAGCTGTCCCGGCACCCCCGCCTTGGTGGAATTAGCTACTCTGCTGAGGAACTAACCCCAAACCCCTTTTCCAATCCCTTTTTCCCAGTTAGAAATCCTAGTTCTGGCGCTACCCCGCGCTGCTCTGCTCCCCTGAATCCCTTTCTTTGTCCCCCTGAGGAAGCCGCAGCCACGTGGCTAGGGCCTCTGTCTTCCCAAGATGGAGGGCGGCCACGTGGAGAGGTTTCTTCTCCCCATAATCCCTTTGTCCCCTTTGTTCCCTGTATCCCCACCTTTGACCCCACCCCTTCCTGTTTCCCTGTGGGTGTGGGCACCGCCCACTCCAGGCATCGGGTTGCCACCCCTCCCCCTGTTCCCCCTCGGGTGGGCGTCCCCTTCTTCCATGTCCTGCCTGCCGCAACATCAGCCCCACCCTCCCCCAACAGGGAGGGCTCTGTCACCTCCGCCCCGCTGTCCCAGGGAGAAGATTCTCCCTGCCCTGTCCCACGTACCGCGCCCCCACGTCCTCCCGCTCCTCGGATACCCAGGGGGGGAGGGGGGAGTAGGGGAGAGGGGAGGGGACGGGGCCCAATCTATGAAGTCGAGCAGTCGCTCCGCACTCCAGCCTCCTACGCCAGGGGAGGGGAAAACCCTACATGGACACCCCTTCCCTATGAATCCATAAAAGAGGTCTGCAAAACATCACGCGATTTTGGACAAAAAAGCCCCTTTTTTAAAGGCATTTTAAAAGCGACTTTAACGTCTAGAACCGTAGTGCCAGCAGACCTTAAGTGTCTGTTTAGCTGCCTGCTTCTCCCATCAGAATACAGCCTGTGGGAGAGGAGGTGGAAGAAACTGGCAGCAGACCTGCTTCCCGAAATCCTAGAAGGGCCTTACAGCCTGGATTTCGCGGAAGAACCGATCACTTTGGACCATCTTGTGGGTGAAGGAGAATGGAGTGAAGGGCAACTTCAAGCTCGGGGAATTCCAACGGCCGTGCTGGACATGTCCAGGGGTGCAGCAGAGCGTGCGTTCCTGGGCATGCCCACCAAGGACCCGATGGTTCCCTATACAGCGATTAAACAAGGTGTCGCAGAGCCTTTTGTAGATTTCGTAGACCGGGTCCGGGCGGCAGTCGAGAGACGGGTGGAGAGACCTGAACACCGAGACGGACTAGTCCTAGAAGTGGTGCACATGAATGCCAACACCATGTGCAAAAGAATCATCCTGTCGCTGCCGGCCTCACCAGCGCCGACCCTCGACCAGATCATCGAGGAGTGCACCCTGAAATCACACCTGATAGAGGAGGAAGCCCCAAAGAGACCTAAAGACAAGCTGGTCGCATCTGCTGTTGCTCCTCCAAGGAACTCAGCTCCGAAACGACTTCCATCCACACGCCGGTGCTTCCACTGCCATCAGGAGGGACATTTTCAGGATCGCTGCCCACTTCTAAGGACTATACCACCCAGGGCTGCGGGAGGAGGGAGGAGGGATGGGAGCCCCACAATCCCAAAAAACTAGGAAAGGAACGCGCACTTGCCTCGCGTGCTGACAAAAATGAGGCAAGTCGTGGTGCCGCGAGAGGAGCCGTGATACACCATCTAGTCCCATCTGTAAGCGGCTGCCTCTCAACTACTGACATCAGGGAGCCTTATCGGCTCCGACTCACCAATTCTGTCCACTTTCATTCCCAGGACTGGCATTTCTTCATAGCACATGCAGAGCTTCTATCACACATCTGCCGCTGTGAAACCAGGAGGAAGGAGGACCTTCTGAACTGCAGGTACCTCGTGGTCGGAGACACAAAAAGCACCCCACTGGAGATAGAGGTTCCTCCGGTAATTTCCACCCTTAATCCGAGGCTCTTCTATCTCGTGGCACGCTGTGTCCATCCCCCCCTCTTCCTGCCTAAGGGCCAGGTTATTGCACAGGCAATTCCTATTCCTCGTGCTCTGTGTAATGACCTGGAACTCTCAGTCTTTTATGCTGGGAAGTTGGGAGAGGAAAAACCCCTCGTATGGTGTAAACTCAAGAGCGAGGGGCATTCTGCATACCTTCAGGGGATGTTGGACACAGGGGCAGATGTGACGGTCATCCCACCCCATAAGTGGCCGTCACACTGGGAGCTGCAAAATGTGGCCACGCCAGTCTTAGGACTAGGCGGGCCCCAGCCAGCAAAGCAATCAAAAAATATTATCCAAATTAAGGGTCCGAACGGACTGCTAGCCTCAGTACGTCCGTTCGTGATCGATTGTAAATTTACACTTTGGGGGAGAGACGCCATGTCCCAGTGGGGAGCCAAATTGGAATTTCCGGCCCCCCAACATTTTTAGGTGCGGCCACTGAGGAGCGCCCCACACAGAAATTAACATGGCTCACAGATAAGCCTGTCTGGGTGGAGCAGTGGCCGCTGAGTAAACAAAAACTACAGGCGCTCACAAAACTAGTGGAGGAGGAATTGGCAAAGGGACATATAGTCGAAACTAACAGCCCCTGGAACTCTCCGGTGTTTGTAATTAAAAAACAAGGGAAGGACAGGTGGCGACTCCTCCATGACCTAAGGAAAATTAATGAAGCCATAGAAAATCTGGGCTCTCTCCAACCGGGTATGCCATCTCCATCTATGCTACCCCAAAATTATAATTTGGCTGTAATTGACATTAAGGATTGCTTCTTTCAAATCCCGCTCCATCCGGATGATGCTCCCCGTTTTGCCTTCTCTGTACCCTCCATCAACAGGGAAGCCCCTATGAAGCGCTACCACTGGACAGTACTACCTCAGGGGCTAAAATGTTCCCCCACTATATGCCAGTGGTATGTCGCCAGAGTTCTGTCCCCAATGCGTGCCAAGTGGACATCCTGTATTTTCTATCATTACATGGATGACGTGCTGATGTGTGCCCCTGACAGCGAGGTCCTACAAGCAGCTCTGGAGGACACTGTTAAGGCCTTGTCGGTGGCCGGATTCAAGCTACAAAAAGAGAAGGTACAGTTACTGCCACCCTGGAAGTACCTGGGCCTAGAAATTAATAACCGAACAATTAGGCCTCAACAAATTCAGATAAGTAACAACCCCAAGACGCTGAATGACATCCAGCGCTTGTGTGGATCACTAAATTGGATCAGGCCATGGCTGGGACTCACCACGAGAGAACTATCCCCTCTTTTTGACTTGTTAGCAGAAAGGGAGGGGGGTGAGGGTTTAAGTTCCCCAAGAGTCCTTACCCGGGAGGCCAGAGCCACACTCGAGAAGGTCCAAACCACCATCGCGAGTAGGCAAGCCCATCGCTGTCAACCAGGGCTGCCTTTCCGCTTCATCATCTTAGGTGAGTTACCCCATTTATACGGTATGATATTCCAGTGGGACAAGGGCCAACAGGACCCCCTCTTGATAATTGAGTGGGTGTTCCTTGGCCACAGACAGCCCAAAAGTATCACCAAGCCACAAGAGCTGATGGCGCAGCTCATAATACGGGCCAGGGCTCGTCTGCAAGTACTAGCGGGTTGTGACTTCACATGTATCCACCTCCCCATCAAAACATCCACGGGGAAAATGACCAAGGAGACCTTTGAACACCTTCTCAGACAAAATGAAAATTTGCAGTTTGCTCTAGACAGCTTCTCAGGCCAAATTCAAATTGGGCATCCTGGCCATCATCTGTTCAATACAGAATTCAAATTGTTGCCGAGAGAATTGCAAAGTAAAAAACCACTTAAAGCACTGACAGTGTTCACAGATGGGTCAGGGAAGTCCCACAAGTCAGTAGTGACGTGGAAAGACCCAGAGACTCAGTTGTGGGAATCAGACGTTAAGGTAGTGGAAGGTTCCCCACAAGTAGCTGAGTTGGATGCTGTCGTGAGGGCTTTTAAAAAATTCGATCAACCTTTCAATCTAGTCACAGATTCGGCATATGTGGCAGGAGCAGTGTCTAGAGCTGAACATGCAATTGTAAAAGAGGTCCCAAATCAAGTCATCTTCAGGTTGCTCACAGAATTAGTACACTTGGTTTCTAACCGTGAGCATCCCTTTTATGTGGTACATGTGAGGTCACACACGGATCTCCCAGGCTTTATTACCGAAGGGAACCGCAGAGCAGACGCCTTGGCAGCCCCAGTACAGCTGGGAGGCCAGCCAAACATAGTCGAGCAGGCCAAACTCAGCCATCAGCAGTTCCATCAAAATGCCCCAGGTCTGGTACGCCAATTCCATCTGCGGCGTGACCAAGCCAGGGAAATTGTGGCCTCATGCCCCAACTGTCAGGAGGCAACTTTACCAACACTGGGAGCAGGTGTGAATCCCAGAGGTCTCCGCAGTTGTGAGGTATGGCAGATGGACGTCACCAAAGTCCCCGAATTTGGGAAACTCAAGAATGTCCATGTAACCGTGGACACCTTCTCGGGAGCAGTTTTCGCCTCAGCCCACATAGGAGAAAGAGCCACAGACGTGAAAAAACACCTCATACACGCCTTTGCTACTTTAGGGGTCCCAGCCACAATAAAAACTGATAATGGTCCAGCATATACTTCCAGGGTGCTCAGTAACTTCCTGCAGGAATGGGGGGTCCAGCATAATACTGGGATTCCTCACTCCCCCACCGGCCAGGCCATAATAGAGAGGACTCACCAGACGCTGAAACAAGTCCTCCGGAAACAGCGGGGAGATGTGCGAGTGCTGTCACCGCACGAGAGACTCTGCAAGGCCTTGTTTACTATCAATTTCCTAAACTGCTCTTTTGACAGGCAAGAACCGCCAGCCCTGAGACATTTCAAACAACATCAGGAGCTCCAGCCAGAAGACAGGCCTCCAGTATTAGTGAGGGATCCAGACTCTAAAGAAATCCAGGGTCCATTCCCACTCTTGACTTGGGGACGGGGATATGCCTGCGTATCCACGCCCTCAGGAGTCAAGTGGATCCCCAGGAGGCATGTCAAACCTTACACACCAGGACAGTCAGTGAGTCGGAACGATACAGTGCCAGTAGATGCAACCAATGATCCCACCAACCAAGGGGTTGCATCCAATCGCAGGCGCCGCAGAAAAGGGAGAGACTCAACATCTCCCTAAAAAACACTTTTCCCACATCTACCTCAGACCATGTATGTCTCCAAATCATGTATAATAAAGTTGTTGTCCCAGTTCCCCTATCCCCAAACACCCAGGGAAGAAGCAGCTGCAGTACCATCCCCAAGCCCTTTCCATCTACAAAGCGGTCACAGCAGCAGAAGAAGCTAAGAGAAGAGGCCACTGCGAAAGAATCCCAACAGAGACAACTGTCTTTTTTATATTATTTAAAGCGGGGAATTGTTGCATCCCAGGTTTAGGTTCACATGGGTTTTTCCTTTGTTAGTTTTCCAGTTCTCTGCACCCTCGTGCATCCCCCGGGTTTTCCCCTACTCCTGCGATTTCCGTGCCTGTGTTCCCGGTCTCGTGGTGCCACTCACCCCAAAGTCTCGTGTCCGCCCCTGCCGTGTTCCCATTGGTCGCTGTAGTACACGTCATCACCGCGATGTCTGTACCCATTGGGCGGGAGGGCTCCCCATCCGCCCTGTCCCTTCCCTATTTGATCCCACTCCTCGGCATGCTCGAGGCCATTTGCGTCCGTGCGAAGCTGGGATCGGCTGCAGCCTTTCCATCGCGGCTCTCGCAGCCAATAAAGCATCCAGCCGCCACGCGGACGGATTTGGACGAATTCCCTGCCTCTTTGTTTCTTCCCTCGCGCCGACGGCAAAGCGCGGCCATCAGCCCACCCCGGAGCGCGACAGCAAAAGCGCCCGGAAACTGCGGCGAGCCCCAGCCCCGACGAAAAGCTGAGAAGCCCAAGCCGGGCATTCGGGAGCTGACCGGGGCAGACAAAGGAAAGAGAAGCCGCGAGTGGGACATACATGGTTCTAAGGCACCCTACTCAAGTAGGTCCTGGGTGGCCAGCTGCAGTCCTTGTCTCCCTTCCAGGGAGAGTGGGTATTGTCATACCTGAACTGGATGGTTCTCATCAACTGTTTTTATTACTACAGGTTTCATGTTCAATTTACCTTAATTTTTTGGTTTTGCCCGCACCATCTCATGAATTTTGTCCTCATTCTCTTCTGTTAATTGGAGAAGTTTAACCACCATTTTTCCTTCCTCTGGCAGTACTCCAATGTCTAACTGCACCTGTAAATCCCACCCTAATAGATTTCACCCTGCTTCTGGAACTAATAGAACATCCCCTGTTAAGGATTTTTTGCAGGACAATGGACACATTCAGCAGATGCACAGTCCAGCCTTCTGGTAACAAAGGAACCAGTTCTAGAAACGGGGTCAGTGAATCCTTGACGACAGGAAAAGAAGAAGTCAGAGGAATCCGCAAAGTTGTCAGCAAAATAAAAAAGAGAACTCAGGGTGAGCCAGACAACCAAAGCAAGACGCATGAAGAATCAGGTGATCCAACCAGCATTTAATTTTAGACGCATAAACAGCTAGGATTAACCAATCATGTATTAGCTAGAGACTCTTGCACAGCAGAACTGATTCTAAATACAGGCCTCTGTACAATAAAATTGGCTTCACTTGATCATATTGATCATGGCGAGATGTCCCATTTGTGATTCTCCGCACCACAATTCCTATCTCAGACCCCAGGTCTAATGATGCATGGCGATGCATAGAATCCCTTAGACACTCTAGAAACTCAGATGGAGTCTCGGAAGGCCCCTGCTTAATAGAATACAGGACAGACCATTTTTTGGTGTTTGGGATAGCTCTCTCCACTCCCAGTGCTATCCAATCTTGATAATCTGCTAATTTCTGAAACTCTGCCGATATATTTGGATCCCATTTAGGATCCCTTGGAGAGGGAAAAATTCTCTTACATCCAATCACTGGCTTTTACGGTGATCCTCTGCCAAAGCCCCTGCTGTTCTCAGGATCAGCTGCTTTTCTGTTTCAGTGAAAGTATCCAGTAATACCTGGGTGTCTCTCCAATCTGGGTTGTGTTGTTTGATAACATATTGTAAATGCTTCGCTATAAGTGTCGAGTTGCTGTGGTAATTTTTAGCAATCCTTTCCCACGCCTCTAGATCAGGGGTGGAGAATGGTACTTTAACCATCAGTCTCCCTCCTTCTGGTCCCACTGCCTCTCGCAGAGCGGCCTGTAACACTGCTTGTCTCCTGGTTCTGGACAAAACCAGACTGCCAGGAGGGGAGTGGGTTTGAGTAGATGTCCCTTCCAAGCCTGCATCCTCTTTTTTTGGAAAGTCCACCTCATCCTCATCCTCATCCTCATCCTCATCCTCCCATCTCCTAGGAGGCACTTTCAGCAAATCTATTGCATCTTGTTCTTGAGCTGCAGCACGGTAGACCTTATCTGATTTGGTACATGGCTGTCCTATGCTGCACGCTGAGCAACATTGCTTAATTTGCCCTCTATTTCCTTTGTTTTCCTTCTCAAGGGCTAACACCAGTGGGTCTGAGGGAGCGCTGAGCCCACAGTGCCTCTCCCATTCCAGATGATTTCGTAAGGCAAGAAACATATCAGCATAAGAGACCTCATCCTACTTCCTTCCTGTCTTAAAAACCGCATTAACTGCAACAAGGTATTACAATCTAAAGTTCCTGCCGGTGGCCACTTGGCTCAATCTTCCAGCCTGTATAATGGCCACCACCGCATGCAGTGTTGGATTAAATCTTGTTCTCCAATCCCCCCCTACTGGTGACTTCTTTCCAGTGGGTTAAGATACACCCTAAAGAGCTAGCTCGGGGTAACTTCTTTGCTCTGGTGCGTTCCCATTATCTCCTTCTCCTTCTCACTTCCACCCAAAACTCTCTTCACAAAGCCTCACAGTCCTTTCCCAATTCTCCTCCCACGTGCAACCCCAGGTTACAGGTACCAGATGTGATTTTCCACACACAAGCTTTAAAATCTGAGGTTCAAAATGGGCTCAATTAGGAAACATCCATCCACACTCAGAGCATATGCCCTGCCGCCTGCTGAACAGCAATACCAACGCTTCTCACAAACTCCGCACTGCAATAGTGCCCATGGAGGGTGCCAGTCTCTCGAGGTGCCCAAGGCTCCCAAGAATTGCCCACAAAGGCAGGCTATTCCACTTACTCCTTCGTGAATTTCTAAATTCTCCACAGTGGGTTGCTTCCAATCTAGAGAAATGATGTAAATTACCTTTATGTTACCATTAGCTGAGGTCCAATAAAGTCCCTCTAAATAAACCCGTTCATCCCCTTCATCTATCCAGTGATTCACTGGATTTACAAACTCCCAGGGGTCAAACCCGAACCACTGAGGCAGTGGAATCCTCTCAGTTCGTCTAGCCACAGTTAAAACATGCACAATCTACACAAACACATTCAAACATGCCACGTGTCCTCACCCACACTTCTTTGCTTGCTCTGCTTCTCCCCAGCTGCCTCCCCGCAGGACGCTATCTGCCCACACAGCCTCCCAGCCGGCACCCTGGGCCTCACTTGGCCGCCTCACTAGTGGGCAGAGCCTCCCCGCCCCGCACCATGGGTACACTCACTCACTCGCCCCCTCCTTCGTATAACTGAGCCCACAAAGGCACTCACTCACACAATCACAAAAACCCACCTACATTAACCACAATGTCCAGACACCACAAGCGCACAATAGCAGTAAGTAGAATCACAGCATTAAGGTCCAGATTCACTTGACCCACCCCCAGGATCACTAGTGGTCACAGAATTGAACAGTAAATATCCCTTCCTCCTGCCGCTCTATTGGCAAATGGACCCTTCCCCCTCCCTCCGGCCATGCTTGGTTGGCGACTGCTTGCAAGCCCCAAACCTTTACTCACACAGGGACTGAGCTGTGCACCAGATGTCTCTGAGCAGCTTACCAGCAGCCCTTTTGGTCAAGGCCCCTTTTAAGCTTGATACACACTGTTTATCTCTGCACAGAGTACCTGGAGCACGGTCAGGCAGTGCCGGGATCCCGGGTGTGGTTCTGGTCCCCACAACTGAGCAATGGCAGCCCCAGGCTCAGAGCCAGTCAGAAAGCCAACCAAGTGAGACCAGAGGGAGGGCACCCTTCCAGTTTCTCTTGGGCATGGCCGCAAAACAACCCCTGCTACTTCTTCCTCCACCAGTGTTTGGGCTGTGCTGGTGGCAGAGCCAGCCAGGTTGTGCTCTGCCTTCCAAAGCCTGTTGGGAGCGGGCATGAAAAGCTCTGCATGCACAGCGGAGAGTCCTGGAAGGTGCTGGCAACAGCTTCCTGCGGGAACAGGGCTCTGGGCTCTGGCTGGAACAGCCTGGTTTTGGTGCCGTGACCGCAGGCAGGAGTTGAGGCAGGTGAAGAGGCAGCAGGCAGCTTGTGTTTGTAGAGGGCCTGGGGCTGCCCCTCTGAACCTCCACCTGGAAACACACTTGGGAGAATATGAGCTACAGCTGGAGTGCCTGTCCTGAAAGGACCTGAAGTCATTAAGCCTTTCCAGCTTTTCTTAAGAGTGTGTTGGTGTTGCCCAAGAAAGCTTCATTTGGGGAAATGCCTTTGGAGGAAAAGGGCTTGCTTCTCAAGGAAAGTGCTTCCCAGGGAGCTCCCAGTGAGGTAGGTGCAAGGGTCCCCCTTTGGCTCTCTGTGGCAGAGTGGCAAGGGAAGGGAGAAGGCTGTGAAGAGCGGGTTTGGCATCTGCCTGGACCTGCAGAGACCAACCCAAGCACCTGCAGCAGGGTGTGTTCCCCCTTTGGACAGAGGCATGAGCAGGAGCATCTCTGTCCAGCCGTGAGCCCCAGAGCTCTCTCTGAGAGCTGTGAATTAAAAGGCCTTTACACACACACTTTTCACCTCTTCCCTGTCTGCTGTGTTTCAACTCTTGGCAATGTGCATTTGCCTCTTGCTTAGTGGAAGCTGCTGTGGCCCAGAGCCAGCACAGAGCTGGGCTGTGTGGGCCAGGCAGCGTGGAGAGTCTTGGCTGATCTTGGTGTGTCCCTGGCCTCAGAAAAGGCTGGGAAGGTTTGCCTCCCAAGGCGTCCTGCTCATTGGCTCTCCCTGTACATCCTGGAGAGAACAAGGTAGGCATTTCTGGCAGCTGGGCATCAGCAGGCCTGAGAGTGGGGGCATGTTGTGGAGCCAGCCCAGCTGAGATACCCTGAGAGGAGCCCAGTGCTCCTTGCTCCCCTCTGCTGACAAGTGAGTGTTTGTCTGGTTTTGGGATGGCCCTGGCTGTGTGAGGGGTGCTGCGTGGACACGAGACAGCCGGTCCTGTCCCGCTGGGTCCCAGCAGTGCCTCACAGCAGTCCTGCATCCACGTCAGGATGCTGGCCAAGAGAGGTCCTGGAAGCTGAGGCAGCTGATTTTAAGCTTGTGCAGGTGCCTACAGGCCAAGGCCAATGGTGTTCCCTCAGGATACAGCAGTCCTGAGGGGTCTCCCTCGTTCAAACAAATCGGCAGCCAAATGTATGGTCTACCAAAAGCCCTTTTATTGACCTGGCGGGAGGGCAGGGGTCTGCACCCACTAAAATGTTTCTCTGCCACATATAAATTTAAGTGGGTTGATGTAGGAATGTATCAAACATACCGTCCTTCTTTACACGGCTGTGGTGATTTGATAGGCAGGGGGTTAGAAATACATGGTGTCTGATTCCCAAACTTGAAGCTGATTTCCAGGCGCTGGCCAGGAGGGGTCTCGATGCCCCAAAGCAGCACAAAGTCTTCATCACAGCTTCCCTGCACAGGGCTGATTCCACACTTGCCCTTAGTTCTTCTGGTAGACTATGTCTAAAGCTTTTTGTCAGGTCACTCTCATGTCAAGTTAGGCCACCAGGTTCTTCTTATGCTAACTGGTGCTAAGTACTTAGGTATGTCTGTGCTAATTACTTGTTTACTCATGTGCATTGCTTGTGCTTACTTATGTCAAACAAAGGCCTTGTTTCATCCCCAAAGGTGCCTGAGGCCACCCGCTCCTTGTGGCACCAGTTGCTTTCCTGTGGAATGTTCTCCCTCCCCAAGGGTAAAGAGGGAGCTGGAGAAAGAGCTTGCCCGGCTGCTCTCCATCCTTTCCCAGCACTCCTGGTGAAGTGGAGAAGTCCGAGCTGAGCGCAAAGGTGCAAATGGAACAGCCGTGCACGGGAAGGCTCGGTGGGAAGGATGATCCAGGATCCATAGGCCTGGCAGCCTGAGCGTGCTCCAGGGGAAGGCCTTGGAGCAGATCCTCCTGAGTGCCATCCCACGGCACCTGCAGGGAACCAGGGCGTTTGCTGGAGGGTGGGAAAGCTCTGCGGAGGGATGGGGACAGCTGGGGCTCCTGGCGGGGTGTTGAGGGCTTCTGTGTGGGAGTCTGGGGGGGTTGGTGTTGGGGGGGTGTTGGAGAAGGAGTTGTCTGGAAGGTGAGAGGTCTAGGCTGGAATTTGAGTCAGTTTGAAGGCAGCATCTGTGCTTTGGCACAGTTTTGGTTATGGAGGGCAGAAAGAATATCTGTGACTTTTCCTCTTCATGGTCCTGATTCTCCTGCAGGGAACAAGAGGGGAGAGCTGTACTTTACTGGCCACTTAGAAATCTGTACCAGGGGGAGGATTAGCCCTTTTGTAATCTACTCATTTCTTTGGGCTACTTTTGTACCACTGAGTGGACTCTCATTTCTTGAGAGCTTTTATTCCTTAAGAGAATTAGGATATTATCATCCCTTCCTAGAAAACCAAAGCATGGCCCTTGTTTTTTGCCCTTTTTTTGTGTAGTGTTATGTTCTGTAAAGTGACCCTCAGTGGATGAAGTTAAGGCAAATGAGTTGCTGCTTTGAGATGGGAAGCAAAATTACAAATCTTCACCTCCTCAGGCCATCCCAATTAATTTGGGAAGTTTGCAACTTTTTGGAACTACTTGAGTCGAGCAATGGGAAGTAAAGCATTCCTGAACTGAGGATTCTTACTTGCCAGATTCTTCTGTGCCTTCGCCGCTGAGGTGGTTTTGTGCTGAAGGCAATAACTTCAATGAGAAGATAATTTCAGCATGGAGTAAGAGCTTCTGACAGAGACCCAAGTGTTGCCAGCAGTTGCTCCAGGTGCTCCTGCCAACAGCCCCTGCAGGCAGGAGTGCAGCCCCCAATGCACGTGGGCTTTGGCTCCCTCTGGCACAGAAGCCCCCCACAGGCACAGGTCTCTGGGGCAGGAGACAGGCACTGGTGCTGCCAGGGCTCGGGGGTGGCAGGTCTGCTTGGGCAGGGACCCTGCCACATCTGCTGATGTCAGCGCTCCCCGGGCGCAAGGGGTCAGAGCAGCATTCCTGCCCTGGCCCACACGTTCCTCGTCTGTGTCACACGGCCACGCTTAGGATGGCCACCAGCCAGGACGTGTCCCAAGGAGGCCGTGCCAGCTTCTGTGGAAGGCCCCATGCCCTTCCCAGCGCAGCTGCGTCAGCAGCCCTGGGGCCTCCTTCTGCTGCCCTGAGCCCGCAGAGCAGGGCAGCGTTTGCTGATGGTTTGAGCCGTTCCTAAAGATCCTGTCGGGGTGTCTTAGACACTTGGGGTGAGGGATTCCTTCCAACCTGAGCCACTTTGGGTGGGCTGGGGGTGGTCCCAGGGCAGGGGGCAGTGTGTGCAGGGGCCCTTTGTGACATGGTGCAGCATGGTCACCGTGGCATGGAACGGGACAGCGTGTCCAAGGGCCCTTTGTGACACGGGGTGACATAGGAGCTGGTGGTGACAAGGCCACACCACAGTGCTCAGAGCACGCGACGGGACAGGACGGGACAGAGCGGTGCCGTAGGGAGCCCCCGCACAGCACACTTGTTCGTGTCTGACCCAGAGCTTTTCCGAGGTGCTATTCCTGCAGCTGACCTCGAGGCCAGACCACAGGACTTGGTGACCCGTGGCCTTCCCAAGGCTTCTCTTCTGCAGGTGTCCTCGAGGGCAGACCGTGGGACTTGGTGCCCCAGAGGCATCTCCCATCCCTGCCACCAGTGCCCTCGAGGCCAGACCACAATCCTTGACAGGAGTCTCCTGTCCTTGTGGCAAGGAGCCCTCGAGACCAGAGTGCAGGACTTGCTGTCCTGTAGCCTTCCTGAGGCTTCTCTCTTGAAGGTGCCTTCCAGGCACGACTGCAGGCCTTGCTGACTCGGAGATTTCTGAGACATCTCTCCTGTGAGTCGTCACAAATCCAGTCACTGACATGGAGCAGAGATCCCCGAGAGTGCCCAAGCTGGCCTGGGTGGAGGAAGAGGAAGAAGGCCCTGGAGCTGGCCCAGCACAGGAGACTGAAGAGGTGGTGCGGTTCAAGCCTCTGCAGGAGGGTGAGTGGCAGAGCTGGGCTGCTGGGCTGCAGGGCTGGTGGCTGCAGCCAGCTTGGCCACATCCCATCCCATTGCATCCCATTGCATCCCATTGCATCCTATTGCATCCCATTGCATCCCATTGCATCCCATCCCATCCCATCCCATCCCATCCCATCCCATCCCATCCCATCCCATCCCATCCCATCCCCTGGGGACATGCCCATGGACAGGACGGAATAGGGGCCAGGACAGACACCCCAGAGCCGTGCTCCATCCCTTGGGACATCCCGGGGCTGTTCCTACCTGGGGAGCGCAGGGCTGGGCTGTGTTCTCCGGCCTCGCCCGCAGCCCCTCAGCTCAGGCTGCGCTCGCTCTTTGCCAGATGCAGCCGTGCAGCGCACACAAGAGCAGGAACGCACCCGTGGCCTCTTCCGCAGAACAGCGCAGGTACCTGCAGCCATCCCCACCTGGGCTGGGCCTGCTGTCACTGCTCAGCCGAGCACCGCGCTTGGAGCATTCTGTGGAACATCCCTGGCTTTGAGGGCCATGGCAGTGGGGTGGCAAGGGAAGCACTTCTCTGGGGAAGCTGGGGACATTCCTCCCTCTGGCAGCTTTCCAAGTCTCCCCGTGCCTTCTCCAGGTGCCTGCCATGGTGAGGTACATCCACCAGTGGCTCATGGCCAATCAGTTTGCTGAGCACAGGCTGAACAGGGCCCTGCTGGATCTCACCAAAGAGCAGCCTGCTGACGTAGTAATGACGCTCCTGCGTGTGGCCCCATCCTGTGACAGGTATGGGGCCCACCTGCCCAGAGGGCTCAGGGCTCCCCAGCCCATCAGCCTATACAGCCTGTCCCAGGTGTCTGACCAACAGAGAGTTCCAGGGCCCTCTGGCTGCTCCCTTTGCCAGCCCTGGCACGTCAGCCCCCGAGCCTTCTGCCATGCTTCCTCGCTGGCCCTCAGGGACCTGTCCCCACAGGGCTGGGCTGTCTGGGTGCTGCTGGCGAGGGGCAGTGGGCAGAGGCAGGGCTGGCAGCCAGCTCAGCTCCCCGCTGCCGCCCAGGCCACGGTGCTGTGTCCCAGACTCCTCTGAGACAGAGCTCTGACCCCACAGAGCTGCTTTGACCATGTGGAAGAGCATCATGTGCTCGCCCAGGACTGCGGAGCCGGCGCAGCTGATACTCCTCGATGTGCTGGGGAGCTGGCCAGAGCACAGCACGTGCACCTCCGATGGGGACAAAACGGGTGTCTTTGTCCTGGCTGTGAGTTTCTGACACTGGCCTTTGCTGGCCCCAAGGCCACCTGTCCAGCAGCTCTGCATCCTCCTTCCCCCACTGCATCTCCCTGCCTCAGGCGCTGGGCTGAAACCTGGCCTCGGGGCAGCTTCAGGGCCACCAGGCCCGGTGCTCCCCCTGTGTCTCTCCGGGCCTCTCCCTCCCATGCTCGGGCCCTGCCACACGGACACCTCGGCACTGAGCACTGTCTCGGGCTGCTCTGTCCTTTGCAGGCAACTGTGGTGATGTGGAAGATCCTCCAGATGCCCTGTGTCCCACATGTAGTGACCGTGTATTTCCCCCGCCTCTTTGTGCATCTGCTCTTCCAAGTGTTCTTCAGCACGTTGGATGTGCCAGCGGAGGTCGATACCTTCTGGAAGGGATGCCAGCAGCAATACGGCCTTGCCACCAACCCCAACAGGTGCTCCATGCCAGTCCTCCTGTCCCTGCCAGGTGCCCAGGGCAGGAGCCAGTGCTCCCAGCGTGACCTGGGCTTTGCTCTGCATGCAGGTTTGCAGTGCGGACCCTGAAGTCCCTGCTCTGCCAAATGCAGCACGAGGATGTGGTGGTGGCAATAGAACGCAAGTGTGGCTGGGACACGCTGCTGTGTGCTGACACCCACCACTATGCCGTGGGTCTGCTGGCCAGGTGAGACCCCCTTCTCCCCACTGCCTCTGACATTTGTGCTCAGTGCCCAGGGTGCCCCACACAGTCCCCGTGGTCGTGGGCCAGAGGGCCTTGTCACCGAGGAACAGCCAAGCCGACTGGAAAAGGCTGGGAGAGGAGGGAGCCCACAAGGAGCCACCTCCCAAATAGCCCAGGGCCCTTACAGGATGCTGGGGAAAGGCCAGACCTCTGTGAGTCAGTCCTGGGAGAGGTTTGTCCCCCGGCCCAAAGTCTTGGTTTCTTTTTCTCCTGCCAGGGAGATGTCCTGTGTCTCCATCCCCTTGTGCTCAAGGATCGCTCGCGACCTGCTCCGGCTGCTCAGCACACAGGAGCCACGCTGGGAACTGCCCGCCCTGGCGTTCCTTGTGGAGGTGAGCCTGATGGCCAGCACTGCCTCGCTCAGCTGCCTCCCAGCTCTCTGCCCTCTCGTAGCCGCAGCTGCCTGGGACGGTGCCCGCGCCCTGCGCTGCTGCCTGGGCCCAGCCCTGTGCTGTTCCGGGCTCTTGCCGGCCAGGTCCCCTGTCACTGCCCTGTGCCTTTCAGGTTCTTGAGTGCCTGAACTTGAGTGAACGCGGTGCTAAGAGAATCCTGCAAATCTTGTCAAGGCACCTGCGGAGCGAGTGCAGGGAGAGGCGTCGCCTGGCGCTCAGGGCCCTTCTTGTGCTCATCGATGATCCCTTGATGGTGAGAAGGGGGCAGCGGCTGAGGCTGCGCTTGGGAATGCAGTCGCTTGGGCTTGGCTGGGCTTTGGGCGCTGGGGCAGCTGCTCCCAGCTCTCCTGCCTCCTGGTTCAACTGCCCAAGTGCTTCGGAACAGCCCTTTGGCCCCTAGGCCCTGCGGCAGCAGGATGGCGTTTCACAAACTTGTGTTCTGCACAGAGCGAAAAAATGTGGAGCCTGACTGAAAGTCTTGTGGAGCTCCTGTGGGACGCAGATGGAGAGATAGTCAGCATGACAGTCAGGCTCCTCAGCTTTATCTTCTGGGACAAGGCCATGCTGATACCCAGCCCCATCGCACTGCAGCTGGTTGAGGCGCTCCTGCCACTCTTTGACCACGTAAGGCTCGCTGCCCCCAGCCACGGCCACTGACTGCTGCCTGGACACTTTGTGCCCTGTGGATTTGCAGGCCTGAGCCAAGCTGAGCCCCGTGCAGCCGATGCTGAGGTCTTTTTTTCTTCCTTTCATACAGGACAATAGCCATGTGCAGCTGCTCTCCATACTGCTCTTCCAAACATTGGTGTCTCTTCCACTGGAAAAGGAAGAGAAGGCCCTGAAGACACACGTGCGCCAGAGCCTGCTGCCACTCTTCTTCCACTGCCATGATGAGAATCAGCATGTGGCACAGGTGAGGACTCATGGGCTGCTGCTGTCCCCCTGGGAGGGGGCTCAGCTGCCTCCTGCCCTAGCGCCTCGTGGGCTGCAGCCTCCTCCAGGCCTTGGCACAGGGACACAGGGACACAGGTCCTGCGCCCTGGGCTGTGGGGCCATCTCCGCATCTCTGCTGCTCTCCAGGTTTCTCAGGAAACGCTGCTTTGTGTGGCTGAGTTCCTGAAGAGGAGGGATCTTCAAAAACTGGTGAAGAACAAGAAGCTGTGGAAGTTCACCGAGTGCCTGGTAAGGACGGCCTGGAAGTGCCAGCCTCAGGCTGGAGAAGCCCCCTGAGCGCGGTGCTCAGTGTGTGGGCTGGCAGCTGTGCCCCTGCCCGCTGCTGCACCCAGAGGCTGCGCGGGCTCTTCTCCAGGCTCCCGTGGGCCCGAGCCGGGGCCGATGGAGCCCCGGCCCGGCGGGGCCGCGGGGCGGGGCAGCGCCGCGGCTCCCGGGGCAGCAGCCGCCCCTCTGCCCCCTCCAGAGCCCGGCGCCCGCGGCTGCTGGCCGCGCCTCAGGGCTGTGCGGGCAGGGGAGGCCGGGGCTGGGCGCAGGGAGCGCCCGGCACAGGGGCTGAGCCCGCGCCAACCCTTCCCTCCTGCCGCTCTCTGCAGCTGGCCGACGACAGGAGCCGAGCGGCCGAGCACCTGCGCCGGGCCCTGCAGTACCTGGACAGCCCGCAGCAGTCCCTGCGAGAGGAGGCCATCAGGTTCATCGGTGAGCCGTGAGCCCGGGCTCCCCTTCCCTCCCCGCCCCGCCGCAGCTCGGCCCCAGCCCCGGCTGCTGCCCCGGCAGCGCCATCCGGGCCCGGCGCCGTGGAGCCCCGCCTGGCCTCGGCGCTGCTGCCGCCCTCTCGCAGCCGTGCCCTGGGCCGGCAGCGTGCGGCAAGGGCCCGGGCTGAGCCCTGCCGGGCCAGGAGGCCGTGTGGCCACAGGGCTGGCAGCGCCGCTGGCAGGGAGCTGTGCCGCTGGGCCGTGACAGGCTCTGTGTTCACAGGGATGGCCGGGCAGCACCTCAGGGGGAAGAAGGAAGAGCTCCAGCTCATCTGTGAGGGTGAGTGAGGGCAGCGGGCTGTCAGCGGGGGCTGGCGGGGGAGCTGCAAGCCCTGCCCCGGCTGCCGAGGGCTCTGCTCCCTGTGCGGACGAGGGGCGGTGTGGGCAGAGCACACAGAGACGTCAGGGCCACCTGGGGGATTCGTGGCCAGCAGCTTCGGGCTGATCCTGTTGGTCCCTGCTCCCTGCTGGCCATGGCTAGAGCCGGCTGGCACGGCCCTGGAACGGGGGTCTCCTCGGGTCCCCTCAGATCCGGGAACTGACCATGGCTCTGTTCCTCTCTCTTTCAGCCCTTGAAGGCATGGCAGATGACATCAGCGTCGCCGTCGGAAGCCTGGCAATTCAAACACTGTACGTCCTCCAGGCAGTAGAGAGAGCTCGATATTCCATCTTCGACAGCCTGCGTGATCAGCTCCACAGGGCATGGAGGACACGGCCTCGTCTCTCAGGGCTCAGCTGGCTGCACTGCTGGAGCTCTGCAGAGAGCTGATCCCAGAAGCTCTGTCTGCTGGGGTCACCTGAGCCAGAAGCAATGTTTCATTTGTTCAACATTGTTCTTTCCTTATTTTCCTTTTTCCTTAGCATAAAAATGTAGGATATGTTGTAATAGACAGACTCCCAGGATCTTTCATTTGCTGCCCAGGGTCTGCAGAGCACAGGGGTAGAGGGGAAAACGGGTCCTTGTGCTCAGCAAGCGGCCCAGGCCAGCAGTGGGGAAGGGAAAAGTAGCCCCTTGGCCTTTGCTGGTTCTGCTGAAGCCTTTGTGCTGGCGACAGAGTGGCTGTGCAGGGCTGGAGCTGTGGGGATCCCTGTCAGACCGGTGCCTGGAGATGGCCACAAGCCCTCTCCCAGCCAGGAAGCGCCATCTGTGTCCTCCTGCCCGTGTGTTGCTGGCTGCACACCCGGGCAATGTGTAGATGCAATGATTTCTGTTGCACGTCCTGACCAGTATAAAGTAACGCCTTTGATTCTCTAACCCTGAATTTGCTGTTGGAGATGTTTCATTTTCACACAGTTTCAGTGACAAAGGGACCCCCCCGACTGAAGATGGGATCCTCAAAGCTCACCCCCCCTCCCAGATGGGAGGAGAAAACAGCCTTGGCCCTTTGCTGGAGGGGGGCACCCAGTAATCAGTGGAGGCTCCAAAATCAGCCCCCAGTCCCCTCCCCACTTCTAAAGACATAGAACACGTTGCCCCCCAGCCCTCCCGTATACCCTCTCATTCCAAAATGCTCCCACACCCCCAAGATGCCCTGAAGCTCCCCCAGCCACTATAGTCCCTGCAAAGCCCCCCGAGAAATTGCCCCGGACCCCCTGATACCCCTTCCCACTTCCAAACACATAGAGCCAGTCATGACACAGCTCTCCAAAACCCTCCAACCTCCCCTTTCCCCAAATTCCCCCAGCACTTCCAGATCCTCCAGGCCCCTTGGCCCTGTAGCCTCTTGAAAATCCCACCAGCCCACCCTAGGATGCCCCGAGCCCCCCCTGCACCTCCAGACACGTAGAGCCAGTCATCCAGCAGTGCAGCTGCATGGCTGAGGGGGCTGCAGGGGCTGTTTTGGGGGTGCAGCTGCTGCCAGCCTCCCCTGCAAAGGCTGAAGCTCCGCAGGTCTTTGGTCAGGATGCCCTGGCCAGCTCCCACCTGAAGACCACCAGCGTGTCCCCTCAGGCCATGGCCGTGTGTGAGTGAAATTGCAGGGGGGCAGGGGGGAGAATAAGGGTTTGTTTGAGGTCAGGGAATGTGATATGGGGCTTGGGGGGGCTTTGGGGAAGTTATGGGCAGCTGGGGTGGGGTCTGGGGGAGTTACAGGCAGCTGCGGGGTTGAAACAGGGATTGGGAGGTCTCTGGGGCGTTTCCAGGGGCTGACAGGAGGGTTTGGGGGAGCTCTGGCGATGTTCCGGAAGTCTGGGGGACGTGACATGGGAGTTTGGGCTTTAAATCTGCCCTGGGTGAAGAACTTAATATTTATAATCCTGTTAGAAATGAACAGGCTTTTTGACACAATTAAATGGGGACAAAGTCTTCAAAGCAAAAAGAAACTTTGTTGCTATTTGGCACCAAAGGAGTACACAGAAGCTTGATGAGTTCAAGAGAGAAAAAGAGTTAATTTTATTTCTGACTTTGCAATATATAGAATTCTAAAAGTGGCAGTAGATTGGAGGATGAAATTGCCACTTCTGTAACCACACTGGTCAAACTAACAGTCTATTAATTTTCTCCTCCCACAAAGAAGAATGTAAAACAATCATTATTTGCATGAACAGTGCATGAGAACTTTAGTAGAAATATGTAAACATTATCAGAAGGCTAAGAAAGTTTTATGAGAACTTTAAAACTTTCAAAAGAACTATAAAAGAAAACTTAACACTTTTAAAAATGAGGGCAACAACTGTTCATTCATACCGATTCAGCCGAGCCGAATTTGCATGTCCCTCCCGAGAGCAGAACACACACACCTTCCAACAAAGTGGAAAATTTTCGGGCATTTCCCGGCTGGGGCAGTCCCTGTCCCCTTTCCCATTGGCTCGGTACTGGGGCACTTCCATTCTCTCCTGACCACCTGCTTTTCTGTCTACTCCCCCATCATCTGAATTCCTTTTTAGTCAGGGCTTCAACCCCGCCCCTCTCCAGCAACACCCAACAAACCAACCAGAATATATCCAAACCACAAACAACAACACATAGAACCAACAGCTTTCATTCTTTAGCTGAATAATCTTTTGGCTTCAGCAAAATGTCACCTCGTCTCTCACAACCCTATAAAGTCTTTGTTCTTCTTCCCTAAGTTCAGGAGTTTAGCATGGCCTTGGCTGAGGAGCAGTCCATGTCAATCAGTAAAGCTCACTAAAAATATCAATTGATTTAGCTAGTTGAAATGATCGTGGATCGTGTGTTTTATAGAGGGCACGTAATGAGGGGGACATGATGGGCAGATCGGGAAGTCCCGAGTACCTTCCAAGTAGCTCAGCCAAGGGGGAAAGGGAATGAAAGAAAATGCAGCCGGGAAAGAAGAAAAGAAGGCTACTTGATCCAAGTGGTTGGGAGACTGCGTTGGACACACGCCTGATGCACGCTCTCCCTTTATGCCAATCAAGGGACTTTTACAGGACTCCTCTGTCTCCTTTCTGCACACCACCCTCTAGCCACGTAAATTTGACGCTCTGAGAGCTGTCAGACCTTCACCAGAAGCTGTCAGACATTCACGAGCTGTCAGACCTTCAAAGGAGCTCTCCGACCTTCAGCAGGAGCTGTCAGACCTTCACTAGGAGCTGTCACACCTTCACCTGGAGCTGTCACACCTTCACCAGGAGATGTCAGACCTTCACCAGAAGCTATCACACCTTCACCAGGAGCTCTCTGACCTTCAGGAGGAGCTATCAGACCTAAACAAGACCTGTCAGACCGACAGCAGGAGCTGTCAGAACTTCGGCAGGAGCTGTCTCAACTTCACTAGGAGTTGTCCCACCTTCACCAGGAGCTGTCACACCTTCAGCAGGAGCTGTCAGATTATCAGAAGGAGCTGTCAGACCTCCAGCAGGAGCTGTCACACCTTCAGCAGGAGCTGTCAAACATTCACCTGGAGATGTCACACTTTCACCAGGAGCTGTCACACCTTCAGCAGGAGCTGTCGAACATTCACCAGGAGGTGTCAGACCTTCAGAAGGAGCTGTCAGACCTTCAGCAGGAGCTGTCAGACCTTCACCAGGAGTTTTCACATGTTCACCAGGAGCTGTCAGAACTTCACCAGGAGCTGTCACACCTTCACCAGAAGCTGCCAGACCTTCAGAAGGAGCTGTCACACTTTCAGCAGGACCTGTCACACCTTAACCAGGAGCTGTCACACCTTCACTAGGAGCTGTCACAAATTCAGCAGGAGCTGTCAGACCTTCAGTAGGAGCTGTCAGACCTTCAGCAGGAGTTGTCAGACCTTTGGCAGGAATGGTCAGAATTTAGGAGGAGCTGTCAGACCTTCACCAGGAGCTGTCACACCTTCACCAGAAGCTGCCAGACCTTCAAGAGGAGCTTTCAGTCTTTCACCAGGAGCTGTCACACCTTCAGAAAGAGCTGTCAGACCTTCAGCAGGAGCTGCCAGACCTTCAGTAGGAGCTGTCAGACCTTCACCAGGAGCTGTCAGACCACCAGGATGAGCCGTCACACCTTCAGAAGGAGCTGTCACAGCTTCAGCAAGAGCTGTCAGATCTCCAGCAGGAGCTGTCAGATTTTTACCAGAAGCTGTCCGACCTTCACTAGGAGGTTTCATAACTTCACCAGGAGCTGTCAGACCTTCACTAGGAGCTGTCACACCTTCACTAGGAGCTGTCAGACCTTCACCAGGAAGTGTCACACCTTCAGCAGAAGCTGTCAGACCTTCACTAGGAGCTGTCAGACCTTTGGCAGGAGCTGAAAGACCTTAACCAGGCTCATACTGGGAGTGACTGGTCTCATACCGGGTGTAGCCGCTCCCGAACTCAAGACCCCATGATGTCCCCCTAAGGCCCGCCACGGCTGATCTCTGGAGCCCTGCCAGCTCCAAATATCCCCCGCAAAAAACCCCAAACCCAGGCAGCCCCAGGATATTTGGGCCGAGCTCCCCCTCCCTGGGCACCTGCGGGATGGGGGCGATGCTCCCGGGGTGCTGCGAGCTCAGGCAGCGCCAGGGCCACGCGATTCCTTCTCTCCTCTCCTCCGGCTGCTCCCTGCTGCCGCTGCGCCTCTTCCTCCCTCCCTCCTCCTCCTCCCCCGCTCCGGGATCCTGAACCATGAGGGGAAAGGAGCGAGGAAAGGGCAGAACCGTGAGGGGAAAGGAGCGGGGCCAAGGGGACGCGCTGTCCTAAAAAAGCCCGGTTTGGTTTAAAATCACCCAAAAGGGCATCAAATGCAACCTACATCCACATGGTTCGGCCTGACATCAGCCAAATGGTATTAAAAGTATCCAAAGGGCTCTAAAATCCAAACAATGGGGTCTAAAATTGCCTCAAATGTTTTAAAAGACACATGAAATGGCTTAAAATCACCCTTAAATCCCTCAAATGCAGCTAAAATCCACCCTGAAAGTACCTGCTTTGGCCTAAAATCACCTTAATGGCTTGGTTTGACCTAAAATTGCCCAAAGAAGCAAAAAAAAACTACTTAAATGGACACTAAATCACAAAAAAGGGACCTAAAATCATGCACACAAGATTAAGATTCACCCATATGGACCTAAAATCACCCAAAGGGATCTGAAATCCCCCTAAACCCCACCAGATTCAGCCTCAAATCAGCCACAGGGGCTGAAAATCCACCCAAAAAGGCTCGGGATCCCCGCAAGGGATCTGAAGCCCACCCTAAACCTGCCCGGTTTGGCCCAAAATCCCCCAAAGGGGCCGAGCCCGGGATCGGCTCCGGGGTCACTCCGGGACCTCCGCGTCCGCTCCGGGCAGTTTTGGCCGCGGCCCCGGACGGGCCTGGGCGGGACCGGGAGGGACCAGGGAGGGCTCGGGAGGGGTTTGGGATATCTGGGGCTTTTTTGGGCTTTGGGGAATTGTGTTGGGAGTTTACAGGGAATTGTTGGGGTTTTTGGGGAGAATTATTGGGTTTGGAGGCAGTTGGGGAATTTTGGGGAGTTTGGATTTTGAGGGGTTTTCTTGGTGCTTTGAGTGAGAAGTTTTTTTCCTGGGGGTATTTGGGGGTTAATTGATTTTTTTTGTGTTTTCTTTTGAATTTTGGAAGGTTTTACTGGGATTTTGTGGGGATTTTGTGGGATCCTCTGGAATTATTTCTGTGTTTTATTGGGATTTTTAGGGGATTTGGAGGCATTTTATTGGAATTGTTGGGGCATTTAGTGGGATTCTTTGGGGATTTGGGTTTTTTAGTTATTTTAGTGGGGATTTGGGGGGGCTTGTGGGTTTTTTTGGGTGTTGCCAAGATTTCTTTGGGTCTCGTGAGGATTTTGTGGGGCTTGTTGTGGTTTTGGAGACATTTTTGGGGGGATTTGTGGGGTTTAATTGGGATTTTGTGGGCTTTTTTGGGGATTCGAGGGTATTCTAATGGGAATTTGTGAAATTTAATTGCGATTTCATGGGGTTTATTGGGACTTTCAGGGGTTTAAACCAGATGTTGGTGCCTCTCAGCCCTTCCCCACACCCTGGGACAACTCCAAAGCCCCCCAAAATTCCACTAAAACCCCCCAAAATCCCCCCAAAATCCCATTTAAAAACTCCTAAACACCAAATAATCCCACAAAATCCCAGTGGAACCCACCAAAATTAAAAAAAAAAACCTCCCAAAAATTTCAATAAACCCCCCAAAAAATAACCACCCCAAAACCCTAAAAAATCCCCAAAATCCAAAATCCTCAAATCCCACAAAACCCCCATAACCCCACAAACCCAGTAATTCTCTCCAAAATCCAATAATTCCCCCTAATCTCCCAACAAAATCCCCCAAAGCCCATAAATGCCGCCAAAATCCCCCCAAAATCCCCCCAGAGCGCCCCAGACTCACCGGGGGCAGTCCTGGATCAGGGGGCACCGGCCGGTGGAACAGAAGCCGCTTCAGGGGGCCCGCGGAGCTTTTTGGGGAGGGGGCACCATGGGAGACCCCCCAAAAATGGGGGAGGGGAACCCCTGTGGTACCCCCTCCCCCGAATGCCCTCTCCCCCGGTTCAGGGATAGCCAAACTCAAGAAAATGTAAACCAGGCTTGACTTTCCAGAAATTATTTTTGGCCGGGTTTAGCTGCATCCTCCAGGCTCAGGATCACCGGTGTATTTGCAGGTTTTGCTCTGCATCATCAGCCTGCCCAGACTCTGCTCGGTGTTTCACAAATGGAGAAGACAATGGATAATGTGCCAAGCTTCCTTGCAAACAGCAACACCTGCATCAGCATGACAGAAAAGAAAAAAAAAAAAAAAAGGAAAATAATCAGCGGTTAGAACAGAGCCAGTGTCCCACCATCTTCCCCTCCACTGTTATTATAGAGGCAATCCTGGGCCTAAAGCTTCCATCTCTCAGTTCCTGATGCTGTTTGACTTCAGCCTTGACTCCCCCTGATCTACCTGACTGCCGTCCAAGTGGGGCTGGGGATGCTCAGCCTGGAAAGAGGAGACACTGGGGAGGCCTCCCTGCAGCTCTGCAGGACTGGAAGGGTCCCACAGGAAAGACGGGGACAGTGTTCAGCCGGGCCCGAGGCAACAGGACAAGGGGGGATGGCTTTCAACTGCAGGAGGCTGATTGAAGTTGGATCTGAGGGAGCTGCTCTTTTACACGGAGGCTGCTGAGGCACTGGCCCAGGCTGTGGATGCCCCATCCTTGGCAACAGGGCTGTGAGCAGCATGGGCTGGGGAAGATTGCTCAGCTCGGAACAAGATGCTCTTTAGATCCACTGTGATGTCACAGATGTGATGTTCCAGCAGGAACTTCCAGCGTCCAGCAAAGAGCACAACACAACCACTGGCCCTTGTGTCAGCCCACCCTGTGCCAGCCCTCGTGCCAGCTCACCCTTCACCATGTTCCCTGTCACTCTTCTCGTCACCTGCGCCCTGATACTCCCATCAGTCCTGAAAGCTCTCTGTTGCCTGGATTTTGTCATCCGTCCCTGCAGGATGCTCACATTTGTCCTGAGGAAGGTACAGTGCCATTCCATGGAGGTGGACACCCCCCAGCTGCCCGGCTGGGCTGGAGTTCTGTGGGGATGGGGTGGGACAGGGACCCCACTCTGAGGTGTTGCTACCTCTGCAGGCTGTCACCGAGAGAGAGGACGAGATGGAGGTGGACATGCAGGCTGATAGAGAGGAGGACATGGAAGTGGATGGAGAAGAGAGTGGAGACAATGCGATGGAGGTGGACATGGAGATTGATACAGAGGAGGAGATGGAAGTGGATGGAGAAGAGACTGGAGAGGAAGAGATGGAGGTGGACATGGAGATTGATACAGAGGAAGAGATGGAAGTGGATGGAGAAGAGACTGGAGAGGAAGAGATGGAGGTGGACATGCAGATGGATACAGAGGAGGAGATGGAAGTGGATGGAGAAGAGACTGGAGAGGAAGAGATGGAGGTGGACATGGAGATTGATACAGAGGAGGAGATGGAAGTGGATGGAGAAGAGACTGGAGAGGAAGAGATGGAGGTGGACATGCAGGCTGATACAGAGGAGGAGATGGAAGTGGATGGAGAAGAGACTGGAGAGGAAGAGATGGAGGTAGATGTGGAAGAGGAGATGGATGTGGAAATGGAAGAGTACCTTGAGGACATGGACATTGATGAGAAAGATGAGGAAGAGGCCATGATCTTGGGATGAAGACCAATACCAGCAGCAGGACAGGCATGTGGTCCCCACAGGCAGAGCGGGTCCCCTGCTGCCAGGCTGGGACTGGGCTGGGTTGTCCCTGCTCAGGGATGTGGGACCCGGTGCATTGGGTTCTGGTGGCCATCCCCAGCCTGTGCTGCGCTTGCTGGGCCAGCCTGGGGGCACATGGAAGAGCCCTCTCTGCCTGATTGGAGTGACCGTGCCTCTTGCTTTTCCTCAAGGACCGATGGAGATCCCGGACAGAGATGCCACCCTTTTGTACATACGTTGTGGAGTTTGTTGTTGTCTTTAGGCTATAGGTTTTGGGGCTTCTTTTTGTCTTCAGTAAATACGTTTCATAGACTTTTGTTAGATATGTTCTTGGGTATATACGTTCCATAGATAGTTGTTGTTACAAATATTCTTACAATGTAAATGTGTTCTGTGTTTTCTTTGCTGTTTTTCTGAAAATAAACAAGCTTTATTTTTCACACCCCAGTTCTCTTTCCATTTGCTTCAGGCACAGGTAGCATTTGCAAAGTTGTGGTTTCCGCTTGCTCCAGGTTCCCAGGGCTGGAGGTCGGTGGGGGAGCTGGCACAGCCACAACCATGTGCTGCTACCCAAACCAGGGTAAGCTGGACCGCATGGTGTCGCTTAACGAGGTTTCTAGAGCAGCACACAAAAATTAGATTACTCAAGAACTGTTATTCCCTTTTCCTCTCGATGCCCTCGTGCTGCAGGTTGGGCACCAAAATCTGTCTTGGTTTGAAAAGACAGGTGTCTGCTAAGGAAGGCAGGAGCCTTCCTGGAAATGGAAAATGCAAACCCCCTCCCTCCAAATTATTATAATTTTGAAATCAAAAGGCTCTCAGGCAAAGATATGGGAATAGGTATAACAGTTCTTTACTAGGAAAATTTAAAAGATAACTGCAATAATACAAACAAACAAAAAAACCAAACTGCTGACAGAGTCAGAACACGACCTAACACCCTGTGGGTCAGGGTGTTGGTAGCAGCACCCGCAAACCCAGCTGGGGGAGCAGAGGTTTGGGGGGAACAATGGGAAGGGAGTGGGAGAGGGGGCACAGGGGGAGGTGGGACTCACTGAGGCTCCCCCAGGTCACCCCAGGACCCCCAGGCCCCGTCCCAGCCCCCCCAGTTCCCTCCACAGCCCCGGCTGAGGGGGGCTCAGCCCAGGAGCCGCCGTCGTTCGGGGCTCCCCCGAGGGCAGCCAACGGGAGAGCTCCCGGCTCGGAGAGGCCCCAGCAGAGGAGGGGATCTTGTCCCTCCTCGAGTGCCCTGAAGGGTCTTCAGGCCCCTCTGAAGAGGAGTTTTTCTCTTTTTAGGGATGTTTGGGGGGACCTCACCCCTCCAAGGGTTTTTTTTCCTCCCCATTTTCAGGTGTTTGTGGGGCCACAGCCCCACAAGCCCCTTTTCAGGGGTGATCATGACAGCTTTAAGTGACATTTTTCTGGGGGACTCACTCCAAGCCGCGGTAGGGGATGTTTTGCCCCCCAGGGTGGATTTTTGGGGTTTAAGGGCCCCCACTCTGGTCGGGTCCCACTCTAACTCCCCTGAAGAGGCCAACACCACTCCTGCTGATTCCGGCAACGGAGCCCGGGGAGGGTTGGGACTCCTGGGAGGATTTAGGGGTACCTGGGAGGGTTTGGGGGTCCCAGGAGGGTTTGGGAGTCCTGAGAGGATCTGGGGGTACCCGGGTGATGCCGATGATGGTGATGGGGACCCCGTGCTGGGCATAAACTTTCATGAAGAATTCCTGGGGGGGTTTTGTCTATCTCCAGGGTTTTTGGGGTCCTGGTGGATTTTTGGGGGTTCCCAGGGGGGTTTTAGGGATTCCCAAAGGGGGGGATTGGGCAATCCCAGTGGGAACCCAAGGCTGGTTTGGGGTACCTGCCGGTGACAGAGATGGGGACCCCCTGCCAGGTATGAACCTTCTCATGGGGGTCTGGGGCGTGCTGGGAGGTCTTGTGGGAATTTGATGTCCTGGGAGGGTTTGGGGGGTGTCTGTGTGGGGTTTTTGCGGTCTTGGGGAGTTTTTGGAGGGCCCAGGGATGGTTTTCGTGTCCCGGGGAGGTCGGGGTGTCCCGGGGGGTTTGGGGGTTCCCGGGAGGGTTTGGGGGTTCCTGGGCAATGCCGGTGACAGAGCTGGGACCCCGTGCCGGGTATGAACCTTCTCACTGCGCACGGGCAGCGTCAGCGTGTTCAGGGAGATCCTGGGGGGCCCGGGGGTCACCCCAAAACCCAAAGGACCCCAAATGCTCAGCTACCCCCCCAAACTCCCCTCACCGCTGGATCTGCTGCAGGCAGGGGGGCGCCAGCACTCGGCCCCCACCCCCACCATCACAGGCGGCTGTGGAAGAAATCTGGGGGTGCACGGACAGGTCGGGGGAACCCCCAAAGTCCTGGGAAAGGGGGAACACAGGGGAACTCCCAGGAATGCCCACTGGGGGCTTAGGGGAGATCCAGGAGGCGTTTGGGCACGCTTAATTGTGTCACTATCGTCAGGAAAGGGGACTCCAAGGGTCCCCGGTGTCCCCATTCCCTGCAAAAGGTGGGAAAACCCGGGCTGGCTGGGAATAGGGGTCCCAGGTGTCCTCGGTGTTGAGGAAAGGAGGGGCTGGGCGCCGGGAAAGGCAGGAATAGGGGTCCAGGGGGTCTCTGGGTGAAGGAAAAGTGGGCTCTGGGGGCTGGAGGGGCGGCATGGCCGGGAAAGGGGTGCGGGGGGTTGCCGGTGCCGGATAAGGGGGTGCGGGGTGGAATCCAGGCCGGGAATGGGGGTGCGGGGAATGGCGGCGCCCGGGAATGGTGGTTCAGGGGCCCCTCGGTGCTCCGGAATGGGCGACCAAAGAGTCACGGCGCCGTGGGTCCCCCTCACCTCTCGCTGTCCCCCCGGGGCCCCAGGAGCGCCCCCAGCCCCAGCGCTGGAGCCACCGCGCTACTCCTCCTCACTCCCAGTACGATCCCAGTATGATCCCAGCACAGCCCAGGCACTGCCACTCCTGGCATCCCCCCCAGCCCTCTGCGTTCCGACCTGTCCCGGCTCCATCCCCGCCCCTCCCGCGGCTGTGGAGGCTTCGGGAACGGGGGAGGAGGAGGAGGGAGGGAGGAAGAGGCGCAGCGGCAGCAGGGAGCAGCCGGAGGAGAGGAGAGAAGGAATCGCGTGGCCCTGGCGCTGCCTGAGCTCGCAGCACCCCGGGAGCATCGCCCCCATCCCGCAGGTGCCCAGGGAGGGGGAGCTCGGCCCAAATATCCCGGGGCTCCCTGGGTTTGGGGTTTTTGGGAGGGATGTTTGGAGCTGGTAGGGCTCCAAAGCCGAGCCGCAGCTGGTCCTCGGGGGGACATCGGGGGGACCCCGGGAGGTGTTTTTGGGGGATCCCAGTGTGGGTGGCGGCAGAGCCCCGTCGGGGGGACACCGGTTTTGGGGAGCCCCGGGTGAGCCGCGGCTGCCCTGAGCGGGAGCCCAGAGAGAGGAGAGCCCCAGAAGCCCCAGCGGGGACCCCGAGAGGGGGGGGACCCCTGGCAGTGCCGGCACCCCGGCAATGGGGGGTGCTGGGGCTGGAGGGGCGGCATGGCCGGGAAAGGGGTGCGGGGCTCCCGGGGCCTCCAGGGGCTGCTCCCAGCAGGAGCCCAGTTGCTCCCAGTCACATCCAGTATGGGGGATGATGTGCCTGGTGTGTTCCCAGTCACTCTCAGACACTCCCAGTATTAGTCCAGTCCTTCCCAGTATGGTCCAGAGTTGAGACCAGTGTGCTCCCAGTCACTGCCAGTATGAACCAGTTGTGCCCCACATGGTTCCAGTTGCTCCCTTTCACCCTCACTTTTGTTCCAGTCACTCCCAGTCTCTCCCAGTGTTCCTTCCAGCATACTCCCAGTCACTCCCAGTTCCTTCCAGCATGATCCCATTTGTTCACAACCACTCCCACTCAGCCTCAGTGTAGTTGCACTCACTGCCAATATGATCCCTGTCACCTCCAGCATGATCCCAGTTGATCCCAGTAGAAGCCCAGTTGTTTCCAGTCACCCCCAGCATGCACCCAGTGACTCCCAGTTCCTCCCACTTGCTCATAGCATGATCCCAGTTGCTCACAGTTGCTCCCAGTCAAACTCAGAATGATCCCAGTCACTCCCAGTGTATCCTATTTGCGCCTGCATGGTCTCAATTGTCCGCTGCAGGCTCCTACTCTGTCCCAGTGTGATCCCAGTATGATCCCAATATGATCCCAGTCTCCCTTGGTGTGACCGCAGTCTGCCCCAGCATGGGCCCAGCTGCTCCCAGTATGATCCCAGTACAATCCCAGTATAAAAAAGTGACTCCCACTGCTGCCATTCCTGGGTTCCCCCAGCCCTCTCTGCATTCCCCCCTCCCAGATCTCCCGAGAGGAGCCCCAAGTGCTGGCAGTCCCCTGGCAGGGTCCCCAACAAGGCCCAGTTTGGATGTGCAGCCCCCAGTTTTCCCAGTGTGCCTCTCCTTTTGCCCAGGCTGGGTTCCCCCCGCCCCCAGCGGGTGGGAGCAGCCGAGAGCCCCGCGCTGCCCATCCCAACCTGTCCCGGCTCCATCCCCGCTCCTGCTGCAGGCTGTCAGGGCTGCGGGAACGGGGCACCGAGGGTGTCGCTGCTCCTGGGGGAGGAGGAGGAGGGAGGGAAGAAGAGGGATGGAGGAGGACAGCCAGAAGGGATGGAAGTAGGAGAAGGAGGTGGGCTTAGGGAGGAGGAGGAGGGATGGAAGAGGAGGACTGGGACGAAGAGGAAGAGGAGGGACAAAGGAGGATCAGGGAAAGAAAAAAGGACCCAGGAGGTCGAGCCCTTCCTGAATTCACAGCCCCGCTGGGACCATCAGCCCCCATCCCATGGGTGACCAGGGATGGGGAGCTCGGCCCAGATATCCTGGGGGGGTCCCTGGGTTGGGTTTTTGGGGGGATGTTTGGAGAATGAAGAACTGCAAAGCTGAGTGGAAAAGGCCCCTTGGGGGAAAATGGGGGGGTCCCGGTGGCAGCTGCCAGCAGAGGAAGCCTGGAGGAGCAGAGCCCTGTGTCCCCCAGGAGCCCAAAGTGGGGAGCCCAGAGAGGGGGGAGCGCCGTCATTGGCGGGACCCTCAACAGCCTGGAGAGGGGCAGGGGGGACTCCTTGGAGCCCCTGCAGCCCAAAGCAGAGAAGGAGGGGAGAAGGGACCCCGGGAGGCCAAAAAGCCCTGGCATCCTGTGCCAGGAAGGTGGACAGAGCTTCAGCCAGAGCTCGGAGCTGGTGGGCCATGAGCAGGTTCACCATGGGGAGAAGCCCTACAAGTGCTTGGAGTGTGGTAAGAGCTTCAGGCAGAGCTCCCACCTGATCCAGCACCAGATGATCCACACCGGGGAATGGCCCTATGAGTGTGGGGAGTGTGGGAAGGGCTTCAGCTGCAGCTCCCACCTCGTCAACCACCAACGCATGCACACTGGGGAGAGGCCCTACGAGTGTCCCGAGAGTCAGAAGAGGTTTCAGACCAGCTCCAGTCTCCTCAGGCACCAGCGGATTCACACGGAGGAGAGGCCTTTCCGCTGCCCTAACTGTGGAAAGGGCTTCAAACAAAAGTCCCACCTCATCACCCACCGGCGCATCCACACTGGAGAGAGGCCCTACGAGTGTCCCCAGTGTGGGAAGAGCTTCTCCAGGAGCTCTACCTTGACCCAACACCAACGGAGGCACCGGTAAGGGAAGCCCTGCAAATGCCTCAGCTGTGGGAAGAGCTTCGTGCCCTGCTCCAACTCCATCCCCCATGGGAGGACCCACTTTGGTCAGAGCCCTGGTGACCCACATTCCCAGTGATCCCTGCTGAGAAGACACCTGGAAGGTGGTCTCCTCGTCCTCCTGGATCCCCATAGGCACCTGGATGAACACAGGGGCAGGAAGATCCATCAGGACTCTGATCTAAACTGGAAATTCACTGGCAGAAAGCGATTTGTTGACTTTACACCCCAAAAAATCTCACCCGCTCTGTCCAGTTATTTCTTCTGGTGGCATCAAGCAGTGCTGCATGATCTTGGAGGTCTTTTCCATTTCAATAATTTCTTTCTTCACCCTCTCTAAACAACCAAAACTGGGGTGAAAATAAAGAAATTGAGCAAAGAGATCTAAAGCTGCACCATTTACCAGGATTTGGGGGTGAATTTGGGGTTGGTTCAATAGAATATTTGGGAGGATTTGGGTGTTCTGAAGCTATCAAAGGCAGGGGACATGTCCACAATCTCATAGGTGTGCCGGCAAAAGGTGTCCACCTGAGCCCGCCTGTTCTCCAAGAATTCTAATTGTCTGTCCCAGTGCCTGGCCTGGGTCTCCCTAGCCGGGATGTTCCCCCAAAGTGCCCAAATCACTGCTGAAGTGCCCAAGCTGATCCTGGCTGTAAATGTTCCTGTCCACCAACCTCTCCTGGTCAGTGCCATGGGAGGTGGGAGTTTAGGGGCTCTTGGGGGGACTGGGAAGGGCTTCTGTCAATCCTGTGGGCATTTGTGGTGCTGGGAGGGGGCTTGGCAGGTTCTGTGAGGGAGATTTGGGTCCCTGACAGGGCTGTGTGGCTTGCAGAGAATTTGGGTGGGTCCTGGGGGAGATAGAAACGGGTTTTGGTGGTTCTTGGGGTCATTTATCTTGCAGGGAGTAGTTGGGGGGGGGGGGGGGTCCTGGCTGGGAGCTGTGGGGTGGTTTGAGGAGTCTGGGAGTGGCTGTGGGGCTGGGAGGGCGTTTTTGGGTGGTTGTGACTCCCCCAGACTCCCAAAGCTTCCACCAGACCCCACCCTCAAGATACTGCCAGAGGTCAGTGGCTCCATGCTGGGGTTCATTGTCCTGGCTCTGCAGAAGATATGGGGGGGTCCCCGGGGCCGTGTGTGTCCTCCCAGAGCGTGTGTGACACCCCCCATCCCATTGTCACCCCCTTGTCCCTCCCCACAGGGCTCCAGCCCCAGCTCCTGCTCCCCCAGAGGGAATTTGGGGAGGGGGCAGGGGGGTGTGCAGCCCCCGCCGGGGGATGGCCCCGGCCCAGCCCCTTTGTTCAGCACCAAGCTGGGCTCGGGGCCGCAGGAGGAAGAGGCTGGTGGGAAGCAGATCCTGCAGCTGGGACAGTGCTGGGGGTCAGGGCAAGGGCCTGCCCTGCACACCTGGCTCAGGTGTGACCCTGCCCCGGCAAGGGAGCGGGACATTCCCATCCCCACGGATCAGGGCTGGGAGCAGCACTTGGGGCACGGACATGGAAATACTGGGAGCGACTGGGAGCACACTGAGGGCGTGAATTATTCCCCCGCCTCCACCTTCTCCGGCCGCCCTGCCAGCTGAGAAATGCTCGCTGGGCCTCGGCCTTGGCCAACAGCCCCTGGGCTCAGCTCCTTGGAGCTCATCACAAACACTGTCTGCTCCAGGCACTGCTGCTGCCCAACCAGCTCCTGGCTGCTTTAGGAGCAGCCCCGGGAAGTGTTTTTGTTCCCTCAGTGACACAACAGCTCTGTTCTCACCCTGCCAAAGAAAGCTGTGGATGCCAAGTGCGGCCAGGATGAAACATTGCTGGCACTGAAGCCCCTCTCTTGGGGCCCTACAGACAGCGCTCCAAAAGGAGCCCCTTGGAGCTCTCCTGGGCCAGCGACTCCCTCGGAGTGGGGCCTCTCCGAGCCGGGAACTCTCCCGTTTGCTGCCCTCGGGGATCCCCAACAACGAGGGAGCCTGGGCCGATCCCCCCACTCCTCCAGGCTCAACCCTTCCCCCGCTGGGGAGATGCCAAAGTATCGGCAGGGAGCATTTCCCTGCCCTCAGGGGAATTTCTCACAGGTGCCTTGCACTGACTCTTTGTGTCTGTGTGCACACAGGAGTGCCTGTGCTTGGGAAATGTGGCAGAAATGCTGCTCTCTGAGGGGTCTGAGTGCCTTGGAGAGCTGAGCCAGTCAGGCCTGTCAGTAGGGTTAAATCACAAGGTCTAAGCTAAGTTAATTTGTGCTAGGAGTTGTTCTTTGCTGAGTTTTTACTTTTAAAATATAAGTCAGGTTGAATATTGTTAAATGTTATTTCTCAATTAAATTGCAAAGTCATAGGTTATAAGTTAGGTTAAATACTGTAGAGTGCTGCTCTTTTGCTAAATTGTGAAGTTGAAGGTGGAAGTTAAGGTTAAGGTATAATTTAAGTCCTGTTAAGTTTGAGCTCTGTAAGCTCTTGGGCAGAATCTGCTCTATGGCCTCATACTCGACTCTATGATGTCACAGTCCACTCTCTGATGTCACAAAACCCTCCCTGTGATGTCATACTGCCACTCTGTGATGTCACAGCACACACTTTGACCTCACAGCCCACTCTATGATGTCATACAGCCATGCCATGATGTCACAGCCTGCTCTGTGGTGTCACACTGTCCCCTCTATCACGCCTTAGCTGCTTGATGACCTCACACAACAAACTCTGTGATGCCATAGCCCAATCTGTGACAGCAGCACCTCTGTGGCTGTGTCATGGAGGCACAGAGCAGCTGTGATGTCAGAGAGGGGCTGTGTGACAGCACAGCGTGGGTTGTGTGAGGTCACAGATTGGGCTGTGACATCACAGAGCTTGTTGCATGAGGTCATCCTCACGAGGGGATCCTGCGGCCCGAGCATAGCATTCCTTTGCACTGCGCTGGCCGCCAAACGAGCCCACTTGGCCTCAAAAACCACAAACTGAACAGAGTCAAAAAGAGCATGTGCCACAGAACGGTTGTCGGAAGGTGTCAGCAACTCAGCAACGAGCATTCCGATCGTCTGCATAACTTCAGCAGACCCGACACCATGCTGGGCAACGGTGTCACGGATTTCTTTCACTATCTTAAACGATAAAGGCTGATGGGTGCTGTGAGTAACGCCCCTAAGCACAGGGAAAGCCTGGGGACCCCCTGGCAAGGTCGCATCACCTGCCGTGTCCCGTCCCGTGGGCTCCACAGGGACAGCAGCAGCCGCCAGACTGCGGGGCAGCGCAGCATCACTTGACACCACGCTCCCCGCAGCATCAGCAGAGCCAGAGGAGCCTCCTCCGCGATCCTGCAGGCGCTGCGAGGAGGCAGAGTCGCACATCTCCTCAGCCTTATCCAGGACCTCCTGCCAAAACCGCCCGCGGTGCCTCGGACGCACGGTCACCTGGCAGGCGGGGAGGGTCCACAAAGCCGACGGGGAGGGTCCGCGGCCACGGGAACCCACCGGTCTCCCGCCGGCCGCGTCAGCAGCCGCGCTCAAGGTAAACAGCCCCGCGCCCCGCCGCAGCCTCAGCCCCCGCGGCAGGCGGGGGAGCGGGGCCGAAGCAGCCGGCAGCTCGGCGGTGCCGCCCGCCGCAGCGCTGGCAGAGGGCACCGCGGCGGACACAGGCGCCGGCGCGGAACGCAGACCCGGCGCGGCGCCCCCCGCCCCCGGCGCGGGGCAGGGATGGGGCGCAGAGAGAGACGCGGTGTGCGGAGCCGCGGCACCGCGGGCCGACACGAGGGAGCCCGGCACGGCCCAAGGAGCGGCGGAGCCGTGCCGCGGAGCCGCGCAGCGGGCACCGCCCCCGCCGGGCGGAGCGGGGCGGGCTGCCCGCCTGCTGGGCCGGGGCCCGACGGAACAGCGGCCAGCGCCCCGGCTCCGGCGGCTCCCACTGCCGCCGCACGCCCAGCAGGCTACGCAGGCTCGGGAACGGGAGACGCCGCTGCCCCGCAGCACCCAGGGGTATGTCGTGGAAACACTGACATGACAGCTTTTACTGAGGATAGCTCTGTGGAAAATCAGAAGTGTGGCAGCTTCACCATTTGTTAACTAGAACAGAAACTCAAGGGGAGAATGACTTGCAAGAGAAACTGTTTTGAAGGCCCAAATAGCTGTTTTTTCACCACTCTGACCCCTTCCCCTGCTGAGCAGATTGATAGCCGAGATCCCAAGGTGCACGATTTCCACTCAAGCAGAGCCTCCTGAAGATGTTAATGGCTGACAACGTTTTCGTGTGGAGCAAGGAGATGTCTCCTCCCTGTTAATTGCAATCGATGTACAATGTTTCTCTATCAAGCACTGAAATGCTTTAAAGAGAAGTGTTTGATTCCTGGTTTAAAGAACTGTTTCAGCCATGACCTGGGAGGCAGAAGGTGTCTCAAGGAATGCTCTGGAGTGCTTTATGTAGGAGTCAGATAACGGGATTGCAGTGGCCCCGCTCAGGGAGGAGGTAGGGTGGATGTTTGCTGCTGTTTTAAAGGTGTGAACAGGCGATAAGGAGCAGCAGAAACACGGGGTTTACAGATCCATTGATTATGCGATCACTCCATTCAGCCAAGTAAAGGTTTTTGTGATTTAGACAATTTACCTTTGAAAGGAAGAAAAAAAATAAAGGTTGAAGAAGATACAGATGGGCACAAACACAGGAGATGAGCACTGATTTTAGGGTATGGGGAGAAGCAGAAGAAGGCAATTTGAAGGAAGATGAGGGAAGCTCTCAGGGTGTCAAGAGGCCCTTGAAAGGGACCCATCTGTCTGCAATTTCCTGCCCTCTCAGGTGGAAGGAGTGATTAATGACCAGGAAGGGATATGAGGGATGTGTAGATAGCTGAGGGTCTTTTGTAGAAGTTTGTGAAGCTTTAAGTAGTCTGCTGAGTTTCTTGCAGCAGAGAAGCTGAGCCTTGGTTGTTGGTAAGCTTTGAGAAGCTGATGTTGAGCTATCTCAATTGAAAGAAAATCTGCTGTGGTCTGAAATGTTTTCTACCACTGAAGAACCAGTACTGGGGTAGAAATGTGCTCTAACCAGGTAGGAAGCTTTTCTCTTTGTGGGGCAATGTGGAGAATGAGAGAAGACCTAGTAAAACTGGGAGGGGATAAGGCTGGAAAACTGTGTGCTGAGATGTTGATTGGAAAATACAGGGATGGGGCAGCAAATGGAAGTTGCTGTTGGAGAAGAATAATATGATTGTGTTAGAAAGCTAAGTTTTTGGGACATGGCCTAGAGAAATGAAGGAGCAGGCAGGGGGAAATGTGGGAGGAGGTGAGGTTTGTGCATTGGGGCAGTACAATCCAAATAATAGGTTTTAATAGTGGTTTAAGATCCAGGACTGGCTAAAAAGTCACTCTAGAAGAAAAAGAACATTTCACTCTTTTAGATGCAAATAGCTGAATTGATTTCATGCAAAGAGAGAAACATGATCTTTTTGAGAAAGAATGTTGGTTTTGTTCTATTGGGGATTTTGGACTTACCTGATGTAGAAGCACTGGCTGGTAACAAGAGATGCAGACAGAGGATCAGAGCCAGGATAGAAGTAAAACAGGCTGATTATGTCTTGGTAAAAGAGCTTGGTGGAGATGATAAGGAAACACATTGGCAGATATTAACACTATTAATTAACATTCAGCCTTCATCTGCATGAAGAGCTATCTCACAGTAATTTGGTAGTGGCAATGGAGATGAAGAATAGATGCAAGATTGGATGCAGCTGGCAAAGAGCACCCTAGATCCTCAGGATGAAGGATAGTCTGCTGGCTGTGATGCAAGGCATCAAGGGGGAGAGGAGCTGTAATAGGAGGGATCTGGCACTTGAATTAAGAGAATCAATCAGTGGTTGGTAACTGGCCATGGTAGACATCTGGCAGCATGACTGTACAGCTGTGACCCTTGCATCTGGAGACAGTTACATGGGTTTGTGTCCAAAGCAGGAGTTTCAACAGGAATCTGAACTCAAGTGCAAAGTCATTCCTCACTGACTGATGTGTGTGCAGTAAGTCAACGGTGCACCAGAGCAAAGCTCCCCCCTGGCTGCCTGTTCTGGCAGTTTTAGGATCATGTTGGCCAAGGGAGCAAGCCTGAGAGTGCCATCACACTGGGGATATATCTGGCATGGTGGAGGTGGATTCAACTCCAGACCTGTCACCTGTCCCCACTCCTTGGTGATGAGCAGTGACACAGCCATGGCTTTGCCTGTGGATTTGTGGCTTTCCAACCTTCCTTTGCTTGTCCTTAGAAGAAAGACATGAGATGGCTTTGTTCTAAAATTAAATAGCTTTGTTCCATTGCCAGTGAAGAAAAAAGCAAGAGTTCATTTTTTTCATCTCCCTTAAAGGATGCCAAACATAGACTGAATTCCTCAGGGCATCTGTAGCACTGCCACTCTGTCTTCTTGTTACTCTGACCATCTTCATCTCTGCAGAGAGCGCGGGACTCCAGGACGGTTTGGATGGATGAGAGTTCTCTGAAGTCAGGTCTTGGAAGATGTGGTTTATTAAAAGGGGTGAAAGGCCCTGCTTGGAGTTGCCAGGCCCAACTCGTGGCAGGCCCAGGGAGAGAGGGAGAGGGAGAGAGCGAGGGTTCCAGGTGAGGGTCCCAGGGGAAGGTCCAAGAGAGCATCCAGTCCCTCAGGCACACCTTATCAGGGGGCTTCAAGGTGGGCTGGAGCAGGACTTGGGCCAATGGGGTCACAGATACCTGATACTTCAGGGGAGGGTCACAGGTGTGGGATGAACCATACATTGGGGGTGAGACAGAGCATTCCATTTGACCTTTGGACCCATCTGCAGGTAAAGGGCGTTGTTTAATCAGAAGGGGGGGTTGCTTTCAGCCTGGCTATACTATTATTTTCTAGTTATTCAGTAGTCAAGGTTTGTTATTTCAAATCTAGTTCTCATCTCAATGTCTTTATTTTCCAAATCTTTTGCCAGGCAATCATATTTATAAGGTTTTCCTATTTCATCTTCCCCAACAAGTGACCCCAAAACCTGAGGGACTGAGGGGACTTGTGGGATTTCAGAGAGGTTTTATGGGATTTTAGTGAGAACTTAAGGGATTTCAATGGGATCTTATGGGATTTTAATGAGGTTTGATGGGATTTTTTGGGGTTCTGATGGGATTTTAATGGGATTTAAGGGATTGGGATTAGGGACCAATTCCCGTCAGAGCCCTTGAGTCCAGACATATGGGATTTTATGGGCGGAATATTTATGGGAGGTTTTCACTGGAATTTTTAGGAGGGTTTATTGGGGATTGTGAGGAGGATTTTGGAGGATTTTTGCAGGAATTTTTTTGAGTGATCTTTGTGGGATTTTTGGGGTGGATTTTGTGAGATTTTGTTGGGGTTTGGTGGGATTTTGAGGGAAGTTTTTGTAGGGATTTTTTGGTTGGATTTTCTCAGACTTTGGGTGGGATTTGAAGGGACTTGGGAGCATTTTTGGGGGATTTGAGAGGGGTTTGGTGGGATTTTGGTGCAGATTTTTTGAGTGGATTTTTGGTGGAGTTTGGGGGGTTTCTGGGGAAATTTTTGTGGGATATTTTGGGTGATTTGGAGGGATGTTATGTGTGGATTTTGTGTGCTTTGGAGATTTTTGGGGGGATTTTTGTGCAGATTTTTCTGTGTGGATTCTGTGGGATTTTCACGGGGATTTAGTGGGACTTTTTGAGAGATTTTTCTGTGGGATTTAGGGGGGATTTTGGGTGTGATTTTTGTTGGGATTTTGAAGGATTTGTGTGGGCTTTGGGGCGATTCTTGTGGGGATTTTTAGTGGGAGGATTCTATGGGGGATTTTGGGGCACTTTTGTGGAATTTTGGTGGGGCTTTACCTGGAATTTTGGGTGGATTTTGTGGGATTTTTGAGGATTCTTTGTGAAAGTTTTGCGGGCATTTGAGGGGATTTTTGTGGAATTTTGTTGTGAATTTTTTAGTGGGATTTTTGATGGGATTTTTGGTGAGGATTTTGAGGAGATTTTTATTGGATTTAGGTGGGGTTTCTGTGGGGTTTGGGAAAGACTTTTGTGGGATTTTGGGGTGATTTTTGTGGTTTTTTTGGGGATTTTGGGCGATTTTTGTGGGTGTTTTTTTTAGGATTTATGGGGATTTTGGACAGATTTTTTTGGTGTGTATCCAGAGTGACTTTGGGCAGATTTTGGGCCTGATTGGGGCAGCTTTGGGGCTGATTTTGGGGTTTTTCTCCCGTTTCCCCCAGCTGTGGGAAGCCCCGAAGCACATCCTGTTCCTGCCCGGGCTCCCTGAGCAGCCCCAGGAGCTGATGCTCTCCGTGCTCCTCAGCCAGTGAGGTCTGGGGCAGTCCCGGCATTCCGGGCATTCCGGGGATTCCGGCCGGGCTTTAGGGCACTTGGGGATTTTGGGGCTCGGGGGGGAGAGAGGATAAGGGGGGCTTGGGGCTGGATGTTTTGGGAAAATATCGGGATTTTTGGGGGGAATATCTGGTTTTTAGAGGGGAATTTCTGGATTTTGGGTGGAAAATACCAGATTTGGGCGGGGAGGGGGGAATAACTGGGTTCTTAGGGGGGAATTTCTGGATTTTGGGGGGAAAATACCAGATTTGAGGGGGGGGGGAAATACTGGACTTCTTAGGGGGGAATTTCTAACGTTTTGGGGGGGAGTTACTAGTTTTTGGGGAGGTATTTCTAGATTTTTTTGAGGGGGAATTTCTGGATTTTTTTGGGAATGTTTCTGGATGGGGAACGGGGTTTGGTTTGGATTTTTTGGGGGGGGAATATTTCTCGATTTTCTGGAGGATTTTCCTAGTTTGTTGGGAATGTTCCAGGATTTTTTGGAGCATCATTTCTGGATTTCTTTGGGGAAAATTTCTGAATATCTGGGGGAATATTTCAGGAATTTTTTTTTTTTTTTTTTTTTTTTTTTTTTTTTTTTTTTTTTTTTTTTTTTGAGAGCATTTCTGGATTTGTGGGGAACATTCCCGGGTGTCTGGGGGAAGGTTCCCAGCTGTCTGGGGGAAGGTTCCCGGGTGTTTTCGGGCTCTCCTGACCCCGTTCCCATCCCAGGTTCCCGGGTTCAGGAGCTGTGCTGGTGCCCGGGCGCCGCGACATCGCCTTGATGCAGTTGGACACCGGGGTGCAGGCAGGCGCCGCCCGCGAGGCCCTGCAGGGCTTCAGCATCACCCAGAGCAACGCCATGGAGATCTTCACCAAAAAGTTACCCAAAATGCCCAAACCCCTCAAAAATAACCCCAAACTAAAAAAAAAAAGGGCCTGAAATACCCAAAAATCCCAAAAAAAACACATCAAACCCACCCCTAAATAGCCAAAAACCGCCCCAAGCACCCCAAATCCCACCAAACCACCCCCAAATCCCATAGAAATGTCCTGAAATCCCACCAAACCACCCCAAAACCCCTCAAAACTGCCCCTGAATACCCTAAAGCTGCCCCAAATCCTTCAAGCTGCCCCAAAATCCCATAGAAACACCCTAAAGACCCTCCAGACCAGCCCAATATCCCATAGAAATACCCTGAAATCCCTGAAAACCACCCCAAAATCTTGTAGAAACACACAAAATGCCATAGAAGTCTTCCCAAATCCCATAGAAACACCTGAAAATCCCTCAAAACCACCCCAAATCCTTCCCTGTCCACCCCAAATCCCCTTTTCCCACCCAGGATCTTTCCCCATCCTGAATCCCCCAATTCCCAACCCAATCCCCCTTTTTTCCCCAGCGTTGGACCCAGGGTCTCTCTGCAGTCATTGCACCTGGAGCTGCCCCAAACAAACACCAAATAAACCCAACAAACTCTAAACAAACCCCAAACAACCCAAACAAACCCCAAATAAACACCAACAAACCTCAAATAGTCCAAACAGACCCCAAATAAACCCAAACAAACCCCAAATAAACCCCAAATAAGCCCAAACAAACCCCAAATAAACACCAACAAACCCCAAATAAAGCCAAACAAACCCCAAATAAACCCCAAATAACCCCAAACAAACCTCAAATAATCCAAACAGACCCCAAATAAACCCAAAAAAACCCCAAATCAACCCAAACAAACTCCAAATAAACCCAAATAACCCCAAACAGACCCCAAATAAACCCAAACCCCACTGTGCCCCCCAGGCTGGAGTGGGTTTTGGGGGGGGTGGGGGATTGGGGACTGGGGGGGTCATGACCCCAAACTTTGGGGATTGGGGGTGTTTGATCCTAAAATTTGGGGTTTGGGGGGGGTTTGAAACCAGGGTTTGGGATTTGGGGTTTTTGACCCCAGGATTTGGGGATCAGGGGGTTTGACCCCCAGACTTTGGGATCAGGACGGTTGGGCACCCCAGATGTTTCAAACCCCAGGATTTGGGGTCAGGGGGATTTAACCCCATCGTTTGGGAATTGGGGAGTGTTTGACACCCCAGGATCTGGGATTTGGAGGGTTTGATCCTAAAATTTGGGGTTCGGGGCTGGGGGGGGGGGGGTAGGGCTTGACATCCCAGAGTTTGGGTTTGAGGGTGTTTGACCCCCCCAGTGTTTGAACCCCCAGGATTTGGGGTCGGGGGGAGTTGACCCCAGGATCTGGGGTGTTTGACCCGCTGGGTTTGGGGTCGGGGTTGAGAGCAGAGCCATTTCCTGGAAACAGCGGCGGGACCGGGACTGGGAACAGGATCGGGATCGGGAATGGGAGTGGGATCGGGGTCGGGAATGAGATCGGGAACGGGAACAGAAATGGGAATGGGATTGGGATCGGGAACAGGATCAGGAACGGGATTGGGCTCGGGAAGGGGAGAGGCCCTGGCCCAATAATGGACCCCTCCCCCAGGGAGCGACCCTGCCCCAATCCCGGGATGGAGCAATGCCCTCAATCCCAGACCCCTCCCCAATTCCCAAACCCTCCCCAATGCCAGCCCCTGACCCAGTCCCAGACCCCTGCCCAGTCGCTGAACGGACCCTCCCTCAATCCCAGCCCGCCCCGATCCGGATCGGAGCCATCCCCGGAGCCTCCCCCATTCCCGGACCGGACCCTTCAATCCCTTTTTGGGGCGGCTCCTGCCGCTTCCAGCCCATTTTTGGGGGATCCAAAGGGCTCCGGGGACCCTCCCCACTTTGGGGGTGTTGGGGTGGCCCCAGGGCCGCCCCGAGGGCCGAGGGGGGATGGAAACCCCCAAAGCCGGGGGGCTCCTGGGGGTCCCCAGTTCCCCCCGGCCCCACCCCAAAACAGCTCCTGGCCAATCAGAGCGCGCGGCGCTGCTGACAACTCAGTTGCCGGGCCGGCGATTTTCAGGCAATCAGCGCCTGCGATAGCGCTGCTCATCGGTTGCCAGGCAGATCAAAACGCTTCTCAATGCGCTAGCCAATCAGAGACTGCGCGGGGCCATTTCTAGCCAATCAGAGCGCTTGTTCTCGATGACTCCTCAGTCGCCAGGCGGACCCGCAGCGCCCAGCGCTCCCCGGGAGCGGAATTTGGGGAGGGGGGAGGTGACCCTGGGGATGGGGATGGGGCGTGCGGGGGCAGCTGGGGCCGGACTGGTGGCACTGGTGGTGCTGAGAGCCCCCCCGGCCGCGGGGGTCACGGTGAGAAGGGGTTGGGGGCCCCAAATTAAACCAAAGAGGGATCGGGACCCCCCCACGGAGCAGGAGGGGCCTGGAACCCCCAAAACCAAACACGGGGCAGGGGAGCGGGGACTGGGGGAACGATGGGGAAGGCGGGGGAAAGAGGGGGATGGGACACCCAAAAAGGATCAAGACAACTTGAGGTGGCCACCTTTCTATGTGGATGGTAGCCAATGGTAGCCAATGCTTTTTCCCAGTCCATGGGATCCCAGTCTGTGCAATCCCAGTCCATGTGGTCCCAGTTCATATAATCTCAACCCAGTTTATCCCAGTGTGTACCGTCCTGATCCCTATGGTCCCATTCCATATGGTCCCAGTCCATAGGATCTCAGTCCAGGTGATCCCAGCCCATGTTTGATCCCAGTCTGTGTGGTTCTGCACACACTGCCAGGGTCTGAAATTCCAGTCACCAGCCAGGAAAAAATGTTCCTGCCCTTGAATGTCCTTGCTGTCCTCTCAACGAGTTATAATAAAACTAAAAATCAATAAATTTTAATTTAAATAAAATAGAATAAAAATGAAATTAAAAAATTTCAACTCTTACTTACAGTACTCCAATAATGATTTAACCCAAAACCACCTTTTGCTGGGAATGAGGACACCGGGGACCCTTAGAGTCCCCTTTGCTGACGATAGTGACACAATTAAGCTCGCCCAAACTCCTCCTGGATCTCCCCTAAGCCCCCAGTGGGGATTCCTGGGAGTTCCCCTGTGTTCCCCCTTTCCCAGGACTTTGGGGGTCCCCCCGACCTGTCCGTGCACCCCCAGATTTCTTCCACAGCCCCCTGTGATGGTGAGGGGTGGGGGCCGAGTGCTGGTGCCCCCCTGCCTGCAGCAGATCGAGCGGTGAGGGGAGTTTGGGGGGATCCCTGAGCATTTCGGGTCCCCTGGGTTTTGGGGTGACCCCCGGGCCCTACAGGATCTCCCTAAACACGCTGACGCTGCCCGTGCGCAGTGAGAAGGTTCATACCCGGCACGGGGTCCCAGCTCTGTCACCGGCATTGCCCAGGAACCCCCAAACTCTCCTGGGAACCCCCAAACCCCAATACCCCGACCTCCCCGGGACCCCAAAACCATTTCTGAGCCTTCCAGAAACTCCTCAAGACTGCAAAAACCCCACACAGATACCCCCCAAACCCTCCCAGGACATCGAAATTCCCACAAGACCTCCCAGCACCCCCCAGACCCCCATGAGAAGGTTCATACCTGGCAGGGGCTCCCCATCTCAGTCACCGACAGGTACCCCAAACCAGCCTTGAGTTTGCCCTGGGATTGCCCAATCCCCCCCTTTGGGAATCCTGAAAACCCCCCTGGGAACCCCCCAAAAATCCACCAGGACCCCAAAAACCCTGGAGATAGACAAAACCCCCCCAGGAAGGAATTCATAATGAAATTTATACCCAGCACGGGGTCCCCATCACCATCATCGGCATCACCCGGGTACCCCCAGATCCTCTCGGGACTCCCAAACCCTCCTGGGACCCCCAAACCCTCCCAGGTATCCCTAAATCTTCCCAGGACTCCCAACCCTCCCCGGGCTCCGTTGCCAGAATCAGCAGGGGTGGTGTTGGCCTCTTCAGGGGAGTTAGAGTGGGACCGGACCAGAGCGGGGGCCCTTAAACCCCAAAAATCCACCCTGGGGGGCAAAACATCCCCTACAGCGGCTTGGAGTGAGTCCCCCAGAAAAATGTCACTTAAAGCCATCATGATCACCCCTGAAAAGGGGCTTGTGGGGCTGCAGCCCCACAAACACCTGAAAATGGGGAGGAAAAAGCACCCTTGGAGTGGTGAGGTCCCCCCAAAAACCCCTACAAAGAGAAAAACTCCTCTTCAGAGGGGCCTGAAGACCCTTCAGGGCCCTCGAGGAGGGACAAGATCCCCTCCTCTGCTGGGGCCTCTCCGAGCCGGGAGCTCTCCCGTTGGCTGCCCTCGGGGGAGCCCCGAACGACGGCGGCTCCTGGGCTGAGCCCCCCTCAGCCGGGGCTGTGGAGGGAACTGGGGGGGCTGGGACGGGGCCTGGGGGTCCTGGGGTGACCTGGGGGAGCTTCAGTGGGTCCCACCTCCCCCTGTGCCCCCTCTCCCACCCCCTTCCCATTGTTCCCCCCAAACCTCCGCTCTCCCAGCTGGGTTTGGGGGTGCTGCTCCCAACACCCTGACCCACAGGGTGTCAGGTCGTGTTCTGACTCTGTCAGCAGTTTGGGGTTTTTTGTTTGTTTGTATTTTTGCAGTTATCTTTTAAATTGTCCTAGCAAAGAGCTGTTATTCCCATTCCCATATCTTTGCCTGAGAGCCTTTTAATTTCAAAATTATAATAATTTGGAGGGAGGGGGTTTACATTTTCCATTTCCAGGAAGGCTCCTGCCTTCATTAGCGGACACCTGTCTTTTCAAACCAAGACAGGTTTTGGTGCCCAACCTGCAGCACGAGGGCATCGAGAGGAAAAGGGAATAACAGTTCTTGAGGAACCTAATTTTTGTGTGCTGCTCTAGAAACCTCGTTAAGCTACACCATGTGGTCCAGCTTACCCTGGTTTGGGTAGCAGCACATGGTTGTGGCTGTGCCAGCTCCCCCACCGACCTCCAGCCCTGGGAACCTGGAGCAAGCGGAAACCACAACTTTGCAAATGCTACCTGTGCCTGAAGCAAATGGAAAGAGAACTGGGGTGTGAAAAATAAAGCTTGTTTATTTTCAGATAAACAGCAAAGAAAACACAGAACACATTTACATTGTAAGAATATTTGTAACAACAACTATCTATAGAACGTATATACCTAAGAACATATGTTATGGTTTGACGCTGGCGCGATGCCAGCACTCCCATGAAAATGCACTTTTTAAAATAATTGCTGTGAGATGTGATCAGGAACAGAGCAGAGCAGGCTCAAGCTTAATAACAAAGAAAAGAACTTTATTAAACTACTACTACTATAAAAACACAGACACTCAATCCTGGACGAAGACCTTCCAGAACACTCTTCCTCCTCCCAACTAATTCCCACCTAATTTCCAAATGGAACCACAGTGAGACACCACCCGGGATCCTGATCAAGTTTCCACCCTTCAGATATTCAAATACTCAATCTTTCAAGGGAGACAGGAGTCTCCCCTGTGCCACAGACCCCCCAGGAAACACAATTGCCACCCTTGTGTTTCCATGTCACACATGGCAACTGCCCAGAGAAAATCTGCCGTGATGAAACTCTCCTCTCCATGTCACAGTGCTCTCACCACCATGCATGGACAGACTGCTCATAGGGCTCCTTTAAGGATGCTTTGCCATGGACCAAAAGAGACAACAGTTCAGTTTCTCATTGCGGGACTACAGTCCCCCCCATTTTCCCCTGGGGCTGAGGGTCCAAGAACAGAGGTCTTCTTCTCCTCTTCTTCTTCCTTGAAGATAGAGGGCTTCTCCACACTTTCTCCAACTCTCCTCTGTTCTCTCTAATCCTCTGCTGGTAATCACTAATACAAGTCTCTTGGCTCACCAACGCACCCCCCTAAGTGCAGCTTCTGTCAGGAGAATTTGGTTCAGTCTATGGCTAACAAGAAAAGTCCAGCCACAAGCCACTCCATCATCTCCTTCCAACTCAAGAATTTCTTCTTCCATCATCTCGGATCCCAGACTGTCTCTCTTCTACTTCAAATCAAGGAGGACTAATATTTTACAAAGCCTTCATTTCTCAGGAAAGGGTTAAAAGCTCAGACTCCCTGGACGGCTGATATCTCTGCCCAGCAGCCGATTCCCAAGGCCAAGGCTGGGTGCATTCCCCCCCCTCTCCTTCTCCTCCGCGCCGACAAAGTTACAGGTGCCATCCGCACTTTCTGCCTCTTCCCGCTGGGGGGGATGACAAAGACATCTCCACTTCTCTCCACCCTTCCATCCACAGGAGCTGGCTCGGTTCCAGTCTTTCTACCCCTCAGCTCACCTCGACCAGGCCACATGGCTTCCCCTCCCGCACCCAGCCCCATGGCTGGGCAGGGGAGATCTGCACTGCACCCTGACCAGAACCAAAGAGAGCGAGCTCTTGAGAGTTCCTGCTTTTAACCCCCTGTGTTCTCAGAGGCGTATCCACACCTTTAGTGGCCACTTAAGGTGCCAATATCCAAACTTGACTACTGATTGGTTTGACCCAACTTCCTGAAAGAATTCACTTCCATGTCAAACCACAACAGCATATCCAACAAAAGTCAATGAAACGTATTTACAGAAGACAAAAAGAAGCCCTAAAACCTATGGCCTAAAGACAACAACAAACTCTACAACGTATGTACAAAAGGGTGGCGTCTCTGTCCGGGATCTCCATCGGTCCTTGAGGAAAAGCAAGAGGCACAGTCACTCCAATCAGGCAGAGAGGGCTCTTCCATGTGCCCCCAGGCTGGCCCAGCAAGTGCAGCACAGGCTGGGGATGGCCACCAGAACCCAATGCACCGGGTCCCACATCCCTGAGCAGGGACCACCCAGCCCAGTCCCAGCCTGACAGCAGGGGACCCGCTCTGCCTGTGGGGACCACATGCCTGTCCTGCTGCTGGTATTGCTCTTCATCCCAAGATCATGGCCTCTTCCTCATCTTTCTCATCAATGTCCATGTCCTCAAGGTACTCTTCCATTTCCACGTCCATCTCCTCTTCCACATCTACCTCCATCTCTTCTTCACCAGTCTCTTCTCCATCCACTTCCATCTCCTCCTCTGGATCCATCTGCATGTCCACCTCCATCTCTTCCTCTCCACTCTCTTCTCCATCCACTTCCATCTCCTCCTCGGTATCAATCTCCATGTCCACTTCCATGGCATCGTCTCCAGTCTCTTCCCCATCCACTTCCATCTTCTCCTCTCTATCAGCCTGCATGTCCACCTCCATCTCGTCCTCTCTCTCTGTGACAGCCTGCAGAGGTAGCAACACTTTAGAGTGGGGTCCCTGTCCCACCCCATCCCCACAGAACTCCAGCCCAGCCGGGCAGCTGGGGGGTGTCCACCTCCATGGAATGGCACCGTACCTTCCTCAGGACAAATGTGAGCATCCTGCAGGGACGGATGACAAAATCCAGGCAACAGAGAGCTTTCAGGACTGATGGGAGTATCAGGGCGCAGGTGACGAGAAGAGTGACAGGGAACATGGTGAAGGGTGAGCTGGCACGAGGGCTGGCACAGGGTGGGCTGACACAAGGGCCAGTGGTTGTATTGTGCTCTTTGCTGGACGCTGGAAGTTCCTGCTGGAACATCACATCTGTGACATCACAGTGGATCTAAAGAGCATCTTGTTCCGAGTTGAGCAATCTTCCCCAGCCCATGCTGCTCACAGCCCTGTTGCCAAGGATGGGGCATCCACAGCCTGGGCCAGTGCCTCAGCAGCCTCCGTGTAAAAGAGCAGCTCCCTCAGATCCAACTTCAATCAGCCTCCTGCAGTTGAAAGCCATCCCCCCTTGTCCTGTTGCCACGGGCCCGGCTGAACACTGTCCCCGTCTTTCCTGTGGGACCCTTCCAGTCCTGCAGAGCTGCAGGGAGGCCTCCCCAGTGTCTCCTGTTTCCAGGCTGAGCATCCCCAGCCCCACTTGGACGGCAGTCAGGTAGATCAGGGGGAGTCAAGGCTGAAGTCAAACAGCATCAGGAACTGAGAGGTGGAAGCTTTAGGCCCAGGTTTGCCTCTGTAATAACAGTGGAGGGGAAGATGGTGGGACACTGGCTCTGTTCTAACCGCTGATTATTTTCTTTTTTTTTTTTTTCCCTTCTTTTCTGTCATGCTGATGCAGGTGTTGCTGTTTGCAAGGAAGCTTGGCACATTATCCATTGTCTTCTCCATTTGTGAAACACCGAGCAGAGTCTGGGCAGGCTGATGATGCAGAGCAAAACCTGCAAATACACCGGTGATCCTGAGCCTGGAGGGTGCAGCTAAACCCGGCCAAAAATAATTTCTGGAAAGTCAAGCCTGGTTTACATTTTCTTGAGTTTGGCTATTCCTGAACCGGGGGAGAGGGCATTCGGGGGAGGGGGTACCACAGGGGTTCCCCTTCCCCGTTTTTGGGGGGTCTCCCATGGTGCCCCCTCCCCAAAAAGCTCCGCGGGCCCCCTGAAGCGGCTTCTGTTCCACCGGCCGGTGCCCCCTGATCCAGGACTTCCCCCGGTGCGTCTGGGGCGCTCTGGGGGGATTTTGGGGGGATTTTGGCAGCATGTATGGGCTTTGGGGGATTTTGTTGGGAGATTAGGGGGAATTATTGGATTTTGGAGAGAATTACTGGGTTTGTGGGGTTATGGGGGTTTTGTGGGATTTGAGGATTTTGGATTTTGGGGATTTTTTAGGGTTTTGGGGTGGTTATTTTTTGGGGGGTTTATTGAAATTTTTGGGAGGTTTTTTTTTTTTTTAATTTTGTTGGGTTCCACTGGGATTTTGTGGGATTCTTTGGTGTTTAGGAGTTTTTAATTGGGATTTTTGGGGATTTTGGGGGGTTTTAGTGGAATTTTGGGGGGCTTTGGAGTTGTCCCAGGGTGTGGGGAAGGGCTGAGAGGCACCAACATCTGGTTTAAACCCCTGAAAGTCCCAATAAACCCCATGAAATCGCAATTAAATTTCACAAATTCCCATTAGAATACCCTCGAATCCCAAAAAAAGCTCACAAAATCCCAATTAAACCCCACAAATCCCCCCAAAAATGTCTCCAAAACCACAACAAGCCCCACAAAATCCTCACGAGACCCAAAGAAATCTTGGCAACACCCAAAAAAACCCACAAGCCCCCCCAAATCCCCACTAAAATAACTAAAAAACCCAAATCCCCAAAGAATCCCACTAAATGCCCCAACAATTCCAATAAAATGCCTCCAAATCCCCTAAAAATCCCAATAAAACCCAGAAAGAATTCCACAAAATCCCCACAAAATCCCAGTAAAACCTTCCAAAATTCAAAAGAAAACACAAAAAAAAATCAATTAACCCCCAAATACCCCCAGGAAAACAACTTCCCACTCAAAGCACCAAGAAAACCCCTCAAAATCCAAACTCCCAAAATTCCCAAACACCCCCACACCCAATAATTCTCCCCAAAAACCCCAACAATTCCCTGTAAACTCCCAACACAATTCCCAAAAGCCCAAAAAAGCCCCAGATGCCCAAACCCCTCCCGAGCCCTCCCTGGTCCCTCCCGGTCCCGCCCAGGCCCGTCCGGGGCCGCGGCCAAAACTGCCTGGAGCGGACGCAGAGGTCCCGGAGCCACCCCGGAGCCGATCCCGGGCTCGGCCTCGGGCTCGGCCCCTTTGGGGGATTTTGGGCCGAAGCGGGCAGGTTTAGGGTGGGCTTCAGATCCCTTGCGGGGATCCCGAGCCTTTTCGGGTGGATTTTCAGCCCCTGTGGCTGATTTGAGGCCGAATCTGGTGGGGTTTAGGGGGGATTTCAGACCCCTTTGGATGATTTTAGGCCCATGTGGGTGGGGCTGGGGCCCATTTGGGTGAGTTTAGGAAAAACTGGGCCCATATGGGTGAATCCTAATCCTGTGTGGGTGATTTTAGGTCCCTTTTTTGTGTATTTTGGGTGCATTTAAGTAGGGGTTTTTTTGCTGCTTTGGGCAATTTTAGGTTGAACCAAGCCTTTTTAGGGTGATTTTAGGTCTTCTTGTGTTGGTGTCAGGGACATTTTGGTGATTTTAGATACCTTTGGATGATTTTAGGCTGGACCAGATACTTTCAGGGTGGATTTTAGTCACATTTGAAAGATTTACGGGTGATCTTAAGCCATTTCTTGAGGGCTATAAAACACTTGGGGCAGTTTTAAGCCCCTTGGGTTGGATTTTAGAGCCCTCTGGATACTTTTAATCCCATTTGGTTGGTGTCAGGCCGAACCATGTGGATGTAGGCTGCATTTGATGCCCTTTTGGGTGATTTTGGGTCAAACCGGGCTTTTTTAGGACAGCGCGTCCCCCTGGCCCCGCTCCTTTCCCCTCACGGTTCCGCCCTTTCCTCGCTCCTTTCCCCTCACAGTTCTGCCCTTTCCTCGCTCCTTTCCCCTCATGGTTCAGGATCCCGGAGCGGGGGAGGAGGAGGAGGGAGGGAGGAAGAGGCGCAGCGGCAGCAGGGAGCAGCCGGAGGAGAGGAGAGAAGGAATCGCGTGGCCCTGGCGCTGCCTGAGCTCGCAGCACCCCGGGAGCATCGCCCCCATCCCGCAGGTGCCCAGGGAGGGGGAGCTCGGCCCAAATATCCTGGGGGGTGCCTGGGTTCGGGTTCTTGGGGAGGGATGTTTGGAGCTGGCAGGGCTCCAAAGCCGAGCCGCAGCTGGCCCTCGGGGGGACATCGGGGGGTCCCCGAGAGGTGTTTTCGGGGGATCCCAGTGTGGGTGGCGGCAGAGCCCCGTCGGGGGGACACCGGTTTTGGGGAGCCCCGGGAGAGCCGCGGCTGCCCTGAGCGGGAGCCCCGAGAGAGGAGAGCCCCAGAAGCCCCAGCGGGGAACCCGAGAGGGGGGGACCCCTGGCAGTGCCGGCACCCCGGCAATGGGGGGTGCTGGGGCTGGAGGGGCGGCATGGCCGGGAAAGGGGTGCGGGGCTCCCGGGGCCGCCAGGGGCTGCTCCCAGCAGGAGCCCAGTTGCTGACAGTCATTCCCCGTTATGATACAATTTGCCCCCAGCACTGTTCCCGTTGTTCCCAGTGCCATCCAGTGTTTTCCCAGTTCTCCCACTTGCCCCCAGAATAGTCCCAGTCACTCCCAGTAAGATCCCAGTATGAGTCCAGTATGATCCCAGTCTCTCCCAGCAGGGCCCCAGTCACTCACCCTTGTCCCCAGTTGCCCCCAGCGTGGTCCCAGTTGCCCCCAGCACATTCCCAGTGGCTCCATATGTGTTCCAGTCCTAGTGCAATGATGGGGAATACCAAACGCACTTGAGGCATCACATACGGTTAACACCAAAGCTGTGGCTATGTTTGTGATGGGGTCATAGGTAAAGTTCACTAGGTTCCACCGGGATTGGAATTCCTTTTCAAAATCAGCGGCACTGTCCCAAACTATTTTCCGAATCTCAGTAGGAAAAATGCCTTCTTCACCTTCTCTTATAATCGAGGCAGCAACCGACTGCATCCCTAATTGAGCCTGGATACAGCTGAGAGCTAAAGAAACGTTCTTTTGTGTGGCACCGAGTGCATCAATTACCAATTTGTGATCATTTACGCTTGCTTCCTCCCAACTTGGTAATATGTTTGATAGCAAGCGCTGATGTCTTCCCAAGGCCAATAAGGACGACTGCAGTGGTTGTTGGAATTTGGTCAAATCTAGTGGTGGCAGCCAATGTGTTCATTAATACTTCTGAATCAATGCTATTTAGAATTCCCAGTCCTGTTCCCACAGCACCGGTTATGTCTCTTAGCATCCGTCTTTTAGAAGGGTTCCGCTGTCGCAAGCAGGTCGTCCAGCCCTGAAAAGAAGTTGACAAAAACGTGAACAAGCTGGCTGAATTTCTGAGACATTTTTTTGCATCAGCAAAATCAGGGGTATTTAACCCCATCGTTTGGGAACTGGGGAGTGTTTGACACCCCAGGATCTGGGATTTGGAGGGTTTGATCCTAAAATTTGGGGTTTGGGGCTGGGGGGGGGGGGGGGGGGTAGGGCTTGACATCCCAGAGTTTGGGTTTGAGGGTGTTTGACCCCCCCAGTGTTTGAACCCCCAGGATTTGGGGTCGGGGAGAGTTGACCCCAGGATCTGGGGTGTTTGACCCGCTGGGTTTGGGGTCGGGGTTGAGAGCAGAGCCATTTCCTGGAAACAGCGGCGGGACCGGGACTGGGAACAGGATCGGGATCGGGAATGGGAGTGGGATCGGGGTCGGGAATGAGATCGGGAACGGGAACAGAAATGGGAATGGGATTGGGATCGGGAACAGGATCAGGAACGGGATTGGGCTCGGGAAGGGGAGAGGCCCTGGCCCAATAATGGACCCCTCCCCCAGGGAGCGACCCTGCCCCAATCCCGAGATGGACCAATCCCCTCAATCCCAGACCCCTCCCCAATTCCCAAACCCTCCCCAATGCCAGCCCCTGACCCAGTCCCAGACCCCTGCCCAGTCGCTGAACGGACCCTCCCTCAATCCCAGCCCGCCCCGATCCGGATCGGAGCCATCCCCGGAGCCTCCCCCATTCCCGGACCGGACCCTTCAATCCCTTTTTGGGGCGGCTCCTGCCGCTTCCAGCCCATTTTTGGGGGATCCAAAGGGCTCCGGGGACCCTCCCCACTTTGGGGGTGTTGGGGTGGCCCCAGGGCCGCCCCGAGGGCCGAGGGGGGATGGAAACCCCCAAAGCCGGGGGGCTCCTGGGGGTCCCCAGTTCCCCCCGTCCCCACCCCAAAACAGCTCCTGGCCAATCAGAGCGCGCGGCGCTGCTGACAACTCAGTTGCCGGGCCGGCGATTTTCAGGCAATCAGCGCCTGCGATAGCGCTGCTCATCGGTTGCCAGGCAGATCAAAACGCTTCTCAATGCGCTAGCCAATCAGAGACTGCGCGGGGCCATTTCTAGCCAATCAGAGCGCTTGTTCTCGATGACTCCTCAGTCGCCAGGCGGACCCGCAGCGCCCAGCGCTCCCCGGGAGCGGAATTTGGGGAGGGGGGAGGTGACCCTGGGGATGGGGATGGGGCGTGCAGGGGCAGCTGGGGCCGGACTGGTGGCACTGGTGGTGCTGAGAGCCCCCCCGGCCGCGGGGGTCGCGGTGAGAAGGGGTTGGGGGCCCCAAATTAAACCAAAGAGGGATCGGGACCCCCCCACGGAGCAGGAGGGGCCTGGAACCCCCAAAACCAAACACGGGGCAGGGGAGCGGGGGACTGGGGGAACGATGGGGAAGGCGGGGGGAAAGAGGGGGATGGGACACCCAAAAAGGATCAAGACAACTTGAGGTGGCCACCTTTCTATGTGGATGGTAGCCAATGGTAGCCAATGCTTTTTCCCAGTCCATGGGATCCCAGTCTGTGCAATCCCAGTCGATGTGGTCCCAGTCCATAGAATCTCAACCCAGTTTATCCCAGTGTGTACCGTCCTGATCCCTATGGTCCCATTCCATATGGTCCCAGTCCATAGGATCTCAGTCCAGGTGATCTCAGCCCATGTTTGATCCCAGTCTGTGTGGTTCTGCACACACTGCCAGGGTCTGAAATTCCAGTCACCAGCCAGGAAAAAATGTTCCTGCCCTTGAATGTCCTTGCTGTCCTCTCAACGAGTTAGAATAAAACTAAAAATCCATAAATTTTAATTTAAATAAAATAGAATAAAAATGAAATTTAAAAATTTCAACTCTTACAACCCTCCTAGGGCTCCGCTGCCGGAATCAGCAGGAGTGGTGTTGGCCTCTTCAGGGGAGTTAGAGTGGGACCCGACCAGAGCGGGGGCCCTTAAACCCCAAAAATCCACCCTAGATAGGCAAAACATCCCCTACAGCGGCTTGGAGTGAGTCCCCCAGAAAAATGTCACTTAAAGCTGTCATGATCACCCCTGAAAAGGGGCTTGTGGGGCTGTGGCCCCACAAACACCTGAAAATGGGGAGGAAAAAACACCCTTGGAGGGGTGAGGTCCCCCCAAACATCCCTAAAAAGAGAAAAACTCCTCTTCAGAGGGGCCTGAAGACCCTTCAGGGTGCTCAAGGAGGGACAAGATCCCCTCCTCTGCTGGGGCCTCTCCGAGCCGGGAGCTCTCCCGTTGGCGGCTGCCCTCGGGGGAGCCCCGAACGACGGCGGCTCCTGGGCTGAGCCCCCCTCAGCCGGGGCTGTGGAGGGAACTGGGGGGGCTGGGACGGGGCCTGGGGGTCCTGGGGTGACCTGGGGGAGCCTCAGTGGGTCCCACCTCCCCCTGGTGCCCCCTCTCCCACCCCCTTCCCAATATTGCCCCCAAACAAAAGCTTGTGGCTGTGCCAGCGCCCCCACTGACCTCCAGCCCTGGGAACCTGGAGCAAGCGGAAACCACAACTTTGCAAATGCTACCTGTGCCTGAAGCAAATGGAAAGAGAACTGGGGTGTGAAAAATAAAGCTTGTTTATTTTCAGAAAAACAGCAAAGAAAACACAGAACACATTTACATTGTAAGAATATTTGTAACAACAACTATCTATGGAACATATATACCTAAGAACATATCTAACAAAAGTCTATGAAACGTATTTACAGAAGACAAAAAGAAGCCCTAAAACCTATAGCCTAAAGACAACAACAAACTCTACAACGCATGTACAAAAGGGTGGCATCTCTGTCCGGGATCTCCATCGGTCCTTGAGGAAAAGCAAGAGGCACGGTCACTCCAATCAGGCAGAGAGGGCTCTTCCATGTGCCCCCAGGCTGGCCCAGCAAGCGCAGCACAGGCTGGGGATGGCCACCAGAACCCAATGCACCGGGTCCCACATCCCTGAGCAGGGACCACCCAGCCCAGTCCCAGCCTGGCAGCAGGGGACCCGCTCTGCCTGTGGGGACCACATGCCTGTCCTGCTGCTGGTATTGCTCTTCATCCCAAGATCATGGCCTCTTCCTCATCTTTCTCTTCAATGTCCATGTCCTCAAGGTACTCTTCCATTTCCACATCCATCTCCTCTTCCACATCTACCTCCATCTCTTCTTCACCAGTCTCTTCTCCATCCACTTCCATCTCCTCCTCTGTATCCATCTGCATGTCCACCTCCATCTCTTCCTCTCCAGTCTCTTCTCCATCCACTTCCATCTCCTCCTCTGTAACAATCTCCATGTCCACCTCCATCTCTTCCTCTCCAGTCTCCTCTCCATCCACTTCCATCTCCTCCTCTGTATCCATCTGCATGTCCACCTCCATCTCTTCCTCTCCACTCTCTTCTCCATCCACTTCCATCTCCTCCTCTGTATCAATCTCCATGTCCACCTCCATCGCATTGTCTCCACTCTCTTCTCCATCCACTTCCATGTCCTCCTCTCTATCAGCCTGCATGTCCACCTCCATCTCGTCCTCTCTCTCGGTGACAGCCTGCAGAGGTAGCAACACCTCAGAGTGGGGTCCCTGTCCCACCCATCCCCACAGAACTCCAGCCCAGCCGGGCAGCTGGGGGGTGTCCACCTCCATGGAATGGCACTGTACCTTCCTCAGGACAAATGTGAGCATCCTGCAGGGACGGATGACAAAATCCAGGCAACAGAGAGCTTTCAGGACTGATGGGAGTATCAGGGCGCAGGTGACGAGAAGAGTGACAGGGAGCATGGTGAAGGGTGAGCTGGCACGAGGGCTGGCACAGGGTGGGCTGACACAAGGGCCAGTGGTTGTGTTGTGCTCTTTGCTGGACGCTGGAAGTTCCTGCTGGAACATCACATCTGTGACATCACAGTGGATCTAAAGAGCATCTTGTTCCGAGCTGAGCAATCTTCCCCAGCCCATGCTGCTCACAGCCCTGTTGCCAAGGATGGGGCATCCACAGCCTGGGCCAGTGCCTCAGCAGCCTCCGTGTAAAAGAGCAGCTCCCTCAGATCCAACTTCAATCAGCCTCCTGCAGTTGAAAGCCATCCCCCCTTGTCCTGTTGCCACGGGCCCGGCTGAACACTGTCCCCGTCTTTCCTGTGGGACCCTTCCAGTCCTGCAGAGCTGCACTGAGGCCTCCCCAGTGTCTCCTCTTTCCAGGCTGAGCATCCCCAGCCCCACTTGGACGGCAGTCAGGTAGATCAGGGGGAGTCAAGGCTGAAGTCAAACAGCATCAGGAACTGAGAGGTGGAAGCTTTAGGCCCAGGTTTGCCTCTATAATAACAGTGGAGGGGAAGATGGTGGGACACTGGCTCTGTTCTAACCGCTGATTATTTTCTTTTTTTTTTTTTTCCCTTCTTTTCTGTCATGCTGATGCAGGTGTTGCTGTTTGCAAGGAAGCTTGGCACATTATCCATTGTCTTCTCCATTTGTGAAACACCGAGCAGAGTCTGGGCAGGCTGATGATGCAGAGCAAAACCTGCAAATACACCGGTGATCCTGAGCCTGGAGGGTGCAGCTAAACCCGGCCAAAAATAATTTCTGGAAAGTCAAGCCTGGTTTACATTTTCTTGAGTTTGGCTATCCCTGAACTGGGGGAGAGGGCATTCGGGGGAGGGGGTACCACAGGGGTTCCCCTCCCCCGTTTTTGGGGGGTCTCCCATGGTGCCCCCTCCCCAAAAAGCACCGCGGGCCCCCTGAGGTGGCTCCTGTTCCACCGGCCGGTGCCCCCTGATCCAGGACTGCCCCCGGTGAGTCTGGGGCGCTCTGGGGGGATTTTGGGGGGATTTTGGCGGCATGTATGGGCTTTGGGGGATTTTGTTGGGAGATTAGGGGGAATTATTGGATTTTGGAGAGAATTACTGGGTTTGTGGGGTTATGGGGGTTTTGTGGGATTTGAGGATTTTGGATTTTGGGATTTTTAGGGTTTTGGGGTGGTTATTTTTTGGGGGGTTTATTGAAATTTTTGGGAGGTTTTTTTTTTTTTAATTTTGGTGGGTTCCATTGGGATTTTGTGGGATTCTTTGGTGTTTAGGAGTTTTTAATTGGGATTTTTGGGGGATTTTGGGGGGTTTTAGTGGAATTTTGGGGGGCTTTGGAGTTGTCCCAGGGTGTGGGGAAGGGCTGAGAGGCACCAACATCTGGTTTAAACCCCTGAAAGTCCCAATAAACCCCATGAAATCGCAATTAAATTTCACAAATTCCCATTAGAATACCCTCGAATCCCCCAAAAAGCTCACAAAATCCCAATTAAACCCCACAAATCCTCCCAAAAATGTCTCCAAAACCACAACAAGCCCCACAAAATCCTCACGAGACCCAAAGAAATCTTGGCAACACCCAAAAAAACCCACAAGCCCCCCCAAATCCCCACTAAAATAACTAAAAAACCCAAATCCCCAAAGAATCCCACTAAATGCCCCAACAATTCCAATAAAATGCCTCCAAATCCCCTAAAAATCCCAATAAAACCCAGAAATAATTCCAGAGGATCCCACAAAATCCCCACAAAATCCCAGTAAAACCTTCCAAAATTCTAAAGAAACACAAAAAATTTTCAATTAACCCCCAAATACCCCCAGGAAAAAAACTTCCCCCTCAAAGCACCAAGAAAACCCCTCAAAATCCAAACTCCCAAAATTCCCAAACACCCCCCACACCCAATAATTCTCCCCAAAAACCCCAACAATTCCCTGTAAACTCCCAACACAATTCCCAAAAGCCCAAAAAAGCCCCAGATGCCCAACCCCTCCCGAGCCCTCCCTGGTCCCCTCCCGGTCCCCGCCCAGGCCCGTCCGGGGCCGCGGCCAAAACTGCCCGGAGCGGACGCAGAGGTCCCGGAGCCACCCCCGGAGCCGATCCCGGGCTCGGCCTCGGGCTCGGCCCCTTTGGGGGATTTTGGGCCGAAGCGGGCAGGTTTAGGGTGGGCTTCAGATCCCTTGCGGGGATCCCGAGCCTTTTTGGGTGGATTTTCAGCCCCTGTGGCTGATTTGAGGCCGAATCTGGTGGGGTTTTAGGGGGGATTTCAGACCCCTTTGGATGATTTTAGGCCCATGTGGGTGGGGCTGGGGCCCATTTGGGTGAGTTTAGGAAAAAACTGGGCCCATATGGGTGAATCCTAATCCTGTGTGGGTGATTTTAGGTCCCTTTTTTGTGTATTTTGGGTGCATTTAAGTAGGGTTTTTTTGCTGCTTTGGGCAATTTTAGGTTGAACCAAGCCTTTTTAGGGTGATTTTAGGTCTTCTTGTGTTGGTGTCAGGGACATTTTGGTGATTTTAGATACCTTTGGATGATTTTAGGCTGGACCAGATACTTTCAGGGTGGATTTTAGTCACATTTGAAAGATTTACAGGTGATCTTAAGCCATTTCTTGAGGGCTATAAAACACTTGGGGCAGTTTTAAGCCCCTTTGGTTGGATTTTTAGAGCCCTCTGGATACTTTTAATCCCATTTGGTTGGTGTCAGGCCGAACCATGTGGATGTAGGCTGCATTTGATGCCCTTTTGGGTGATTTTGGGTCAAACCGGGCTTTTTTAGGACAGCGCGTCCCCTTGGCCCCGCTCCTTTCCCCTCACGGTTCTGCCCTTTCCTCGCTCCTTTCCCCTCATGGTTCAGGATCCCGGAGCGGGGGAGGAGGAGGAGGGAGGGAGGAAGAGGCGCAGCGGCAGCAGGGAGCAGCCGGAGGAGAGGAGAGAAGGAATCGCGTGGCCCTGGCGCTGCCTGAGCTCGCAGCACCCCGGGAGCATCGCCCCCATCCCGCAGGTGCCCGGGGAAGGGGAGCTCGGCCCAAATATCCTGGGGGGTGCCTGGGTTCGGGTTCTTTGGGAGGGATGTTTGGAGCTGGCAGGGCTCCAAAGCCGAGCCGCAGCTGGCCCTCGGGGGGGACATCGGGGGTCCCCGAGAGGTGTTTTTGGGGGATCCCAGTGTGGGTGGCGGCAGAGCCCCGTCGGGGGGACACCGGTTTTGGGGAGCCCCGGGAGAGCCGCGGCTGCCCTGAGCGGGAGCCCCGAGAGAGGAGAGCCCCAGAAGCCCCAGCGGGGAACCCGAGAGGGGGGGACCCCTGGCAGTGCCGGCACCCCGGCAATGGGGGGTGCTGGGGCTGGAGGGGCGGCATGGCCGGGAAAGGGGTGCGGGGCTCCCGGGGCCGCCAGGGGCTGCTCCCAGCAGGAGCCCAGTTGCTGCCAGTCACTCCCCATTATGATACAATTTGCCCCCAGCACTGTTCCCGTTGTTCCCACTTTCATCCCGTGTGTTCCCAGTTCTCCCACTTGCCCCCAGAATAGTCCCAGTCACTCCCAGTAAGATCCCAGTATGAGTCCAGTATGATCCCAGTCTCTGCCAGCAGGGCCCCAGTCACTCACCCTTGTCCCCAGTTGCCCCCAGCGTGGTCCCAGTTGCCCCCAGCACATTCCCAGTGGCTCCATATGTGTCCCAGTCCTAGTGCAATGATGGGGAATACCAAACGCACTTGAGGCATCACGTACGGTTAACACCAAAGCTGTGGCTATGTTTGTGATGGGGTCATAGGTAAAGTTCACTAGGTTCCACCGGGATTGGAATTCCTTTTCAAAATCAGCGGCACTGTCCCAAACTATTTTCCGAATCTCAGTAGGAAAAGTGCCTTCTTCACCTTCTCTTATAATCGAGGCAGCAACCGACTGCATCCCTAATTGAGCCTGGATACAGCTGAGAGCTAAAGAAACGTTCTTTTGTGTGGCACCGAGTGCATCAATTACCAATTTGTGATCATTTACGCTTGCTTCCTCCCAACTTGGTAATACGTTTGATAGCAAGCGCTGATGTCTTCCCAAGGCCAAGAAGGACGACTGCAGTGGTTGTTGGAATTTGGTCAAATCTAGTGGTGGCAGCCAATGTGTTCATTAATACTTCTGAATCAATGCTATTTAGAATTCCCAATCCTGTTCCCACAGCACCGGTTATGTCTCTTAGCATCCGTCTTTTAGAAGGGTTCCGCTGTCGCAACCAGGTCGTCCAACCCTGAAAAGAAGTTGACAAAAAAGGTGAACAAGCTGGCTGAATTTCTGAGACATTTTTTTGCATCAGCAAAATCAGGGGTATTTAACCCCATCGTTTGGGAATTGGGGAGTGTTTGACACCCCAGGATCTGGGATTTGGAGGGTTTGATCCTAAAATTTGGGGTTCTGGGCTGGGGGGGGGGGGGGTAGGGCTTGACATCCCAGAGTTTGGGTTTGAGGGTGTTTGACCCCCCCAGTGTTTGAACCCCCAGGATTTGGGGTCGGGGGCAGTTGACCCCAGGATCTGGGGTGTTTGACCCGCTGGGTTTGGGGTCGGGGTTGAGAGCAGAGCCATTTCCTGGAAACAGCGGCGGGACCGGGACTGGGAACAGGATCGGGATCGGGAATGGGAGTGGGATCGGGGTCGGGAATGAGATCGGGAACGGGAACAGAAATGGGAATGGGATTGGGATCGGGAACAGGATCAGGAACGGGATTGGGCTCGGGAAGGGGAGAGGCCCTGGCCCAATAATGGACCCCTCCCCCAGGGAGCGACCCTGCCCCAATCCCGGGATGGAGCAATCCCCTCAATCCCAGACCCCTCCCCAATTCCCAAACCCTCCCCAATGCCAGCCCCTGACCCAGTCCCAGACCCCTCCCCAGTCGCTGAACGGACCCTCCCTCAATCCCAGCCCGCCCCGATCCGGATCGGAGCCATCCCCGGAGCCTCCCCCATTCCCGGACTGGACCCTTCAATCCCTTTGTGGGGCGGCTCCTGCCGCTTCCAGCCCATTTTTGGGGGATCCAAACGGCTCCGGGGACCCTCCCCACTTTGGGGGTGTTGGGGTGGCCCCAGGGCCGCCCCGAGGGCCGAGGGGGGATGGAAACCCCCAAAGCCGGGGGGCTCCTGGGGGTCCCCAGTTCCCCCCGTCCCCACCCCAAAACAGCTCCTGGCCAATCAGAGCGCGCGGCGCTGCTGACAACTCAGTTGCCGGGCCAGCGATTTTCAGGCAATCAGCGCCTGCGATAGCGCTGCTCATCGGTTGCCAGGCAGATCAAAACGCTTCTCAATGCGCTAGCCAATCAGAGACTGCGCGGGGCCATTTCTAGCCAATCAGAGCGCTTGTTCTCGATGACTCCTCAGTCGCCAGGCGGACCCGCAGCGCCCAGCGCTCCCCGGGAGCGGAATTTGGGGAGGGGGGAGGTGACCCTGGGGATGGGGATGGGGCGTGCGGGGGCAGCTGGGGCCGGACTGGTGGCACTGGTGGTGCTGAGAGCCCCCCCGGCCGCGGGGGTCGCGGTGAGAAGGGGTTGGGGGCCCCAAATTAAACCAAAGAGGGATTGGGACCCCCCCACGGAGCAGGAGGGGCCTGGAACCCCCAAAACCAAACACGGGGGAGGGGAGCAGGGATTGGGGGAACGATGGGGAAGGCGGGGGAAAGAGGGGGATGGGACACCCAAAAAGGATCAAGACAACTTGAGGTGGCCACCTTTCTATGTGGATGGTAGCCAATGGTAGCCAATGCTTTTTCCCAGTCCATGGGATCCCAGTCTGTGCAATCCCAGTCCATGTGGTCCCAGTCCATAGAATCTCAACCCAGTTTATCCCAGTGTGTACCGTCCTGATCCCTATGGTCCCATTCCATAAGGTCCCAGTCCATAGGATCTCAGTCCAGGTGATCCCAGCCCATGTTTGATCCCAGTCTGTGTGGTTCTGCACACACTGCCAGGGTCTGAAATTCCAGTCACCAGCCAGGAAAAAATGTTCCTGCCCTTGAATGTCCTTGCTGTCCTCTCAACGAGTTATAATAAAACTAAAAATCAATAAATTTGAATTTAAATAAAATAGAATAAAAATGAAATTTAAAAATTTCAACTCTTACAACCCTCCTAGGGCTCCGCTGCCGGAATGGAGTTAGAGTGGGACCCGACCAGAGCGGGGGCCCTTAAACCCCAAAAATCCACCCTGGGGGGCAAAACATCCCTACAGCGGCTTGGAGTGAGTCCCCCAGAAAAATGTCACTTAAAGCTGTCATGATCACCCCTGAAAAGGGGCTTGTGGGGCTGTGGCCCCACAAACACCTGAAAATGGGGAGGAAAAAACACCCTTGGAGGGGTGAGGTCCCCCCAAACATCCCTAAAAAGAGAAAAACTCCTCTTCAGAGGGGCCTGAAGACCCTTCAGGGCACTCGAGGAGGGACAAGATCCCCTCCTCTGCTGGGGCCTCTCCGAGCCGGGAGCTCTCCCGTTGGCGGCTGCCCTCGGGGGAGCCCCGAACGACGGCGGCTCCTGGGCTGAGCCCCCCTCAGCCGGGGCTGTGGAGGGAACTGGGGGGGCTGGGACGGGGCCTGGGGGTCCTGGGGTGACCTGGGGGAGCCTCAGTGGGGTCCCACCTCCCCCTGTGCCCCCTCTCCCACCCCCTTCCCAATATTGCCCCCAAACAAAAGCTTGTGGCTGTGCCCCCACCGACCTCCAGCCCTGGGAACCTGGAGCAAGCGGAAACCACAACTTTGCAAATGCTACCTGTGCCTGAAGCAAATGGAAAGAGAACTGGGGTGTGAAAAATAAAGCTTGTTTATTTTCAGAAAAACAGCAAAGAAAACACAGAACACATTTACATTGTAAGAATATTTGTAACAACAACTATCTATGGAACATATATACCCAAGAACATATCTAACAAAAGTCTATGAAACGTATTTACAGAAGACAAAAAGAAGCCCTAAAACCTATAGCCTAAAGACAACAACAAACTCTACAACGTATGTACAAAAGGGTGGCATCTCTGTCCGGGATCTCCATCGGTCCTTGAGGAAAAGCAAGAGGCACAGTCACTCCAGTCAGGCAGAGAGGGCTCTTCCATGTGCCCCCAGGCTGGCCCAGCAAGCGCAGCACAGGCTGGGGATGGCCACCAGAACCCAATGCACCGGGTCCCACATCCCTGAGCAGGGACCACCCAGCCCAGTCCCAGCCTGGCAGCAGGGGACCCGCTCTGCCTGTGGGGACCACATGCCTGTCCTGCTGCTGGTATTGCTCTTCATCCCAAGATCATGGCCTCTTCCTCATCTTTCTCATCAATGTCCATGTCCTCAAGGTACTCTTCCATTTCCACGTCCATCTCCTCTTCCACATCTACCTCCATCTCTTCTTCACCAGTCTCTTCATCCACTTCCATCTCCTCCTCTGGATCCATCTGCATGTCCACCTCCATCTCTTCCTCTCCACTCTCTTCTCCATCCACTTCCATCTCCTCCTCTGTATCAATCTCCATGTCCACCTCCATCTCTTCCTCTCCAGTCTCTTCTCCATCCACTTCCATCTCCTCCTCTGTATCCATCTGCATGTCCACCTCCATCTCTTCCTCTCCACTCTCTTCTCCATCCACTTCCATCTTCTCCTCTGTATCAATCTCCATGTCCACCTCCATCGCATTGTCTCCACTCTCTTCTCCATCCACTTCCATGTCCTCCTCTCTATCAGCCTGCATGTCCACCTCCATCTCGTCCTCTCTCTCGGTGACAGCCTGCAGAGGTAGCAACACCTCAGAGTGGGGTCCCTGTCCCACCCCATCCCCACAGAACTCCAGCCCAGCCGGGCAGCTGGGGGGTGTCCACCTCCATGGAACGGCACTGTACCTTCCTCAGGACAAATGTGAGCATCCTGCAGGGACGGATGACAAAATCCAGGCAACAGAGAGCTTTCAGGACTGATGGGAGTATCAGGGCGCAGGTGACGAGAAGAGTGACAGGGAACATGGTGAAGGGTGAGCTGGCACGAGGGCTGGCACAGGGTGGGCTGACACAAGGGCCAGTGGTTGTGTTGTGCTCTTTGCTGGACGCTGGAAGTTCCTGCTGGAACATCACATCTGTGACATCACAGTGGATCTAAAGAGCATCTTGTTCCGAGCTGAGCAATCTTCCCCAGCCCATGCTGCTCACAGCCCTGTTGCCAAGGATGGGGCATCCACAGCCTGGGCCAGTGCCTCAGCAGCCTCCGTGTAAAAGAGCAGCTCCCTCAGATCCAACTTCAATCAGCCTCCTGCAGTTGAAAGCCATCCCCCCTTGTCCTGTTGCCACGGGCCCGGCTGAACACTGTCCCCGTCTTTCCTGTGGGACCCTTCCAGTCCTGCAGAGCTGCAGGGAGGCCTCCCCAGTGTCTCCTCTTTCCAGGCTGAGCATCCCCAGCCCCACTTGGACGGCAGTCAGGTAGATCAGGGGGAGTCAAGGCTGAAGTCAAACAGCATCAGGAACTGAGAGGTGGAAGCTTTAGGCCCAGGTTTGCCTCTGTAATAACAGTGGAGGGGAAGATGGTGGGACACTGGCTCTGTTCTAACCGCTGATTATTTTCTTTTTTTTTTTTTTCCCTTCTTTTCTGTCATGCTGATGCAGGTGTTGCTGTTTGCAAGGAAGCTTGGCACAATATCCATTGTCTTCTCCATTTGTGAAACACCGAGCAGAGTCTGGGCAGGCTGATGATGCAGAGCAAAACCTGCAAATACACCGGTGATCCTGAGCCTGGAGGGTGCAGCTAAACCCGGCCAAAAATAATTTCTGGAAAGTCAAGCCTGGTTTACATTTTCTTGAATTTGGCTATTCCTGAACCGGGGGAGAGGGCTTTCTGGGGAGGGGGTGCCACAGGGGTTCCCCCCCCCCATTTTTGGGGGGTTTCCCATGGTGCCCCCTCCCCAAAAAGCACCGCGGGCCCCCTGAGGTGGCTCCTGTTCCACCGGCCGGTGCCCCCTGATCCAGGACTGCCCCCGGTGAGTCTGGGGCGCTCTGGGGGGATTTTGGGGAGATTTTGGCGGCATGTATGGGCTTTGGGGGATTTTGTTGGGAGATTAGGGGGAATTATTGGATTTTGGAGAGAATTACTGGGTTTGTGGGGTTATGGGGGTTTTGTGGGTTTTGAGGATTTTGGATTTTAGGGATTTTTTAGGGTTTTGGGGTGGTTATTTTTTGGGGGGTTTATTGAAATTTTTGGGCGTTTTTTTTTTTTTTTTTTTTTTTTTTTTTTTTTTTTTTTAATTTTGGTGGGTTCCATTGGGATTTTGTGGGATTCTTTGGTGTTTAGGAGTTTTTAATTGGGATTTTTGGGGGATTTTGGGGGGTTTCAGTGGAATTTTGGGGGGCTTTGGAGTTGTCCCAGGGTGTGGGGAAGGGCTGAGAGGCACCAAAGTCTCCTTTAAACCCCTGAAAGTCCCAATAAACCCCATGAAATCGCAATTAAATTTCACAAATTCCCATTAGAACACCCTCGAATCCCAATAAAAGCCCACAAAATCCCAATTAAACCCCACAAATCCTCCCAAAAATGTCTCCAAAACCACAACAAGCCCCACAAAATACTCACGAGTCCAAAGAAATCTTGACAACAACCTAGAAAAAACCTACAAAACCCCCCCTAATCCCCACTAAAATTCCTAACAAACCCAAATCCCCAAAGAATCCCACTAAATGCCCCCACAATTCCAATAAATTGCCTCCAAATCCCCTAAAAATCCCAATAAAACCCAGAAATAATTCCAGAGGATCCCACAAAATCCCCACAAAATCCCAGTAAAACCTTCCAAAATTCTAAAGAAAACACAAAAAATTTCAATTAACCCCCAAATACCCCCAGGAAAACAACTTCTCACTCAAAGCACCAATAAAACCCCTCAAAACCAAACTCCCCAAAATCCCCCAACTGCCTCCAATCCCAATAATTCTCCCCAAAAACCCCAAAAATTCCCCATAAACTCCCAACACAATTCCCCAAAGCCCAAAAAAGCCCCAGATGCCCAAACCCCTCCCGAGCCCTCCCTGGTCCCTCCCGGTCCCGCCCAGGCCCGTCCGGGGCCACGGCCAAAACTGCCCGGAGCGAACGCGGAGGTCCCGGAGCGACCCCCGGAGCCGATCCCGGGCTCGGCCTCGGGCTCGGCCCCTTTGGGGGATTTTGGGCCGAACCGGGCAGGTTTAGGGTGGGCTTCAGATCCCTTGCGGGGATCCCGAGCCTTTTCGGGTGGATTTTCAGCCCCTGTGGCTGATTTGAGGCCGAATCTGGTGGGGTTTAGGGGGGATTTCAGACCCCTTTGGATGATTTAAGGCCCATGTGGGTGGGGCTGGGGCCCATTTGAGTGAGTTTAGGAAAAACTGGGCCCATATGGGTGAATCCTAATCCTGTGTGGGTGATTTTAGGTCCCTTTTTTGTGTATTTTGGGTGCATTTAAGTAGGGTTTTTTGCTGCTTTGGGCAATTTTAGGTTGAACCAAGCCTTTTTAGGGTGATTTTAGGTCTTCTTGTGTTGGTGTCAGGGACATTTTGGTGATTTTAGATACCTTTGGATGATTTTAGGCTGGACCAGATACTTTCAGGGTGGATTTTAGTCACATTTGAAAGATTTACGGGTGATCTTAAGCCATTTCTTGAGGGCTATAAAACACTTGGGGCAGTTTTAAGCCCCTTTGGTTGGATTTTAGAGCCCTCTGGATACTTTTAATCCCATTTGGTTGGTGTCAGGCCGAACCATGTGGATGTAGGCTGCATTTGATGCCCTTTTGGGTGATTTTGGGTCAAACCGGGCTTTTTTAGGACAGCGCGTCCCCCTGGCCCCGCTCCTTTCCCCTCACGGTTCCGCCCTTTCCTCGCTCCTTTCCCCTCATGGTTCTGCCCTTTCCTCGCTCCTTTCCCCTCATGGTTCAGGATCCCGGAGCGGGGCAGGAGGAGGAGGGAGGGAGGAAGAGGCGCAGCGGCAGCAGGGAGCAGCCGGAGGAGAGGAGAGAAGGAATCGCGTGGCCCTGGCGCTGCCTGAGCTCGCAGCACCCCGGGAGCATCGCCCCCATCCCGCAGGTGCCCAGGGAGGGGGAGCTCGGCCCAAATATCCTGGGGGGTGCCTGGGTTCGGGTTCTTTGGGAGGGATGTTTGGAGCTGGCAGGGCTCCAAAGCCGAGCCGCAGCTGGCCCTCGGGGGGACATCGGGGGGTCCCCGAGAGGTGTTTTTGGGGCATCCCAGTGTGGGTGGCGGCAGAGCCCCGTCGGGGGGACACCGGTTTTGGGGAGCCCCGGGAGAGCTGCGGCTGCCCTGAGCGGGAGCCCCGAGAGAGGAGAGCCCCAGAAGCCCCAGCGGGGAACCCAAGAGGGGGGGACCCCTGGCAGTGCCGGCACCCCGGCAATGGGGGGTGCTGGGGCTGGAGGGGCGGCATGGCCGGGAAAGGGGTGCGGGGCTCCCGGGGCCGCCAGGGGCTGCTCCCAGCAGGAGCCCAGTTGCTGCCAGTCACTCCCCATTATGATACAATTTGCCCCCAGCACTCTTCCCGTTGTTCCCAGTGCCATCCAGTGTTTTCCCAGTTCTCCCACTTGCCCCCAGAATAGTCCCAGTCACTCCCAGTAAGATCCCAGTATGAGTCCAGTATGATCCCAGTCTCTGCCAGCAGGGCCCCAGTCACTCACCCTTGTCCCCAGTTGCCCCCAGCGTGGTCCCAGTTGCCCCCAGCACATTCCCAGTGGCTCCATATGTGTCCCAGTCCTAGTGCAATGATGGGGAATACCAAATGCACTTGAGGCATCACGTACGGTTAACACCAAAGCTGTGGCTATGTTTGTGATGGGGTCATAGGTAAAGTTCACTAGGTTCCACCGGGATTGGAATTCCTTTTCAAAATCAGCGGCACTGTCCCAAACTATTTTCCCAATCTCAGTAGGAAAAGTGCCTTCTTCACCTTCTCTTATAATCGAGGCAGCAACCGACTGCATCCCTAATTGAGCCTGGATACAGCTGAGAGCTAAAGAAACGTTCTTTTGTGTGGCACCGAGTGCATCAATTACCAATTTGTGATCATTTACGCTTGCTTCCTCCCAACTTGGTAATATGTTTGATAGCAAGCGCTGATGTCTTCCCAAGGCCAAGAAGGACGACTGCAGTGGTTGTTGGAATTTGGTCAAATCTAGTGGTGGCAGCCAATGTGTTCATTAATACTTCTGAATCAATGCTATTTAGAATTCCCAATCCTGTTCCCACAGCACCGGTTATGTCTCTTAGCATCCGTTTTTTAGAAGGGTTCCGCTGTCGCAACCAGGTCGTCCAACCCTGAAAAGAAGTTGACAAAAAAGGTGAACAAGCTGGCTGAATTTCTGAGACATTTTTTTGCATCAGCAAAATCAGGGGTATTTAACCCCATCGTTTGGGAATTGGGGAGTGTTTGACACCCCAGGATCTGGGATTTGGAGGGTTGATCCTAAAATTTGGGGTTCGGGGCTGGGGCGGGGGGGGTAGGGCTTGACATCCCAGAGTTTGGGTTTGAGGGTGTTTGACCCCCCCAGTGTTTGAACCCCCAGGATTTGGGGTCGGGGGCAGTTGACCCCAGGATCTGGGGTGTTTGACCCGCTGGGTTTGGGGTCGGGGTTGAGAGCAGAGCCATTTCCTGGAAACAGCGGCGGGACCGGGACTGGGAACAGGATCGGGATCGGGAATGGGAGTGGGATCGGGGTCGGGAATGAGATCGGGAACGGGAACAGAAATGGGAATGGGATTGGGATCGGGAACAGGATCAGGAACGGGATTGGGCTCGGGAAGGGGAGAGGCCCTGGCCCAATAATGGACCCCTCCCCCAGGGAGCGACCCTGCCCCAATCCCGGGATGGAGCAATCCCCTCAATCCCAGACCCCTCCCCAATTCCCAAACCCTCCCCAATGCCAGCCCCTGACCCAGTCCCAGACCCCTCCCCAGTCGCTGAACGGACCCTCCCTCAATCCCAGCCCGCCCCGATCCGGATCGGAGCCATCCCCGGAGCCTCCCCCATTCCCGGACTGGACCCTTCAATCCCTTTGTGGGGCGGCTCCTGCCGCTTCCAGCCCATTTTTGGGGGATCCAAACGGCTCCGGGGACCCTCCCCACTTTGGGGGTGTTGGGGTGGCCCCAGGGCCGCCCCGAGGGCCGAGGGGGGATGGAAACCCCCAAAGCCGGGGGGCTCCTGGGGGTCCCCAGTTCCCCCCGTCCCCACCCCAAAACAGCTCCTGGCCAATCAGAGCGCGCGGCGCTGCTGACAACTCAGTTGCCGGGCCAGCGATTTTCAGGCAATCAGCGCCAGCGATAGCGCTGCTCATCGGTTGCCAGGCAGATCAAAACGCTTCTCAATGCGCTAGCCAATCAGAGACTGCGCGGGGCCATTTCTAGCCAATCAGAGCGCTTGTTCTCGATGACTCCTCAGTCGCCAGGCGGACCCGCAGCGCCCAGCGCTCCCCGGGAGCGGAATTTGGGGAGGGGGGAGGTGACCCTGGGGATGGGGATGGGGCGTGCGGGGGCAGCTGGGGCCGGACTGGTGGCACTGGTGGTGCTGAGAGCCCCCCCGGCCGCGGGGGTCGCGGTGAGAAGGGGTTGGGGGCCCCAAATTAAACCAAAGAGGGATTGGGACCCCCCCACGGAGCAGGAGGGGCCTGGAACCCCCAAAACCAAACACGGGGGAGGGGAGCGGGGATTGGGGGAACGATGGGGAAGGCGGGGGAAAGAGGGGGATGGGACACCCAAAAAGGATCAAGACAACTTGAGGTGGCCACCTTTCTATGTGGATGGTAGCCAATGGTAGCCAATGCTTTTTCCCAGTCCATGGGATCCCAGTCTGTGCAATCCCAGTCCATGTGGTCCCAGTCCATAGAATCTCAACCCAGTTTATCCCAGTGTGTACCGTCCTGATCCCTATGGTCCCATTCCATAAGGTCCCAGTCCATAGGATCTCAGTCCAGGTGATCCCAGCCCATGTTTGATCCCAGTCTGTGTGGTTCTGCACACACTGCCAGGGTCTGAAATTCCAGTCACCAGCCAGGAAAAAATGTTCCTGCCCTTGAATGTCCTTGCTGTCCTCTCAACGAGTTATAATAAAACTAAAAATCAATAAATTTGAATTTAAATAAAATAGAATAAAAATGAAATTTAAAAATTTCAACTCTTACAACCCTCCTAGGGCTCCGCTGCCGGAATCAGCAGGAGTGGTGTTGGCCTCTTCAGGGGAGTTAGAGTGGGACCCGACCAGAGCGGGGGGCCCTTAAACCCCAAAAATCCACCCTGGGGGGCAAAACATCCCCTACAGCGGCTTGGAGTGAGTCCCCCAGAAAAATGTCACTTAAAGCTGTCATGATCACCCCTGAAAAGGGGCTTGTGGGGCTGGTGGCCCCACAAACACCTGAAAATGGGGGAGGAAAAAACACCCTTGGAGGGGTGAGGTCCCCCCAAACATCCCTAAAAAGAGAAAAACTCCTCTTCAGAGGGGCCTGAAGACCCTTCAGGGCACTCGAGGAGGGACAAGATCCCCTCCTCTGCTGGGGCCTCTCCGAGCCGGGAGCTCTCCCGTTGGCGGCTGCCCTCGGGGGAGCCCCGAACGATGGCGGCTCCTGGGCTGAGCCCCCCTCAGCCGGGGCTGTGGAGGGAACTGGGGGGGCTGGGACGGGGCCTGGGGGTCCTGGGGTGACCTGGGGGAGCCTCAGTGGGTCCCACCTCCCCCTGTGCCCCCTCTCCCACCCCCTTCCCAATATTGCCCCCCAAACAAAAGCTTGTGGCTGTGCCCCCACCGACCTCCAGCCCTGGGAACCTGGAGCAAGCGGAAACCACAACTTTGCAAATGCTACCTGTGCCTGAAGCAAATGGAAAGAGAACTGGGGTGTGAAAAATAAAGCTTGTTTATTTTCAGAAAAACAGCAAAGAAAACACAGAACACATTTACATTGTAAGAATATTTGTAACAACAACTATCTATGGAACATATATACCCAAGAACATATCTAACAAAAGTCTATGAAACGTATTTACAGAAGACAAAAAGAAGCCCTAAAACCTATAGCCTAAAGACAACAACAAACTCTACAACGTATGTACAAAAGGGTGGCATCTCTGTCCGGGATCTCCATCGGTCCTTGAGGAAAAGCAAGAGGCACAGTCACTCCAGTCAGGCAGAGAGGGCTCTTCCATGTGCCCCCAGGCTGGCCCAGCAAGCGCAGCACAGGCTGGGGATGGCCACCAGAACCCAATGCACCGGGTCCCACATCCCTGAGCAGGGACCACCCAGCCCAGTCCCAGCCTGGCAGCAGGGGACCCCGCTCTGCCTGTGGGGACCACATGCCTGTCCTGCTGCTGGTATTGCTCTTCATCCCAAGATCATGGCCTCTTCCTCATCTTTCTCATCAATGTCCATGTCCTCAAGGTACTCTTCCATTTCCACGTCCATCTCCTCTTCCACATCTACCTCCATCTCTTCTTCACCAGTCTCTTCATCCACTTCCATCTCCTCCTCTGGATCCATCTGCATGTCCACCTCCATCTCTTCCTCTCCACTCTCTTCTCCATCCACTTCCATCTCCTCCTCTGTATCAATCTCCATGTCCACCTCCATCTCTTCCTCTCCAGTCTCTTCTCCATCCACTTCCATCTCCTCCTCTGGATCCATCTGCATGTCCACCTCCATCTCTTCCTCTCCACTCTCTTCTCCATCCACTTCCATCTTCTCCTCTGTATCAATCTCCATGTCCACCTCCATCGCATTGTCTCCACTCTCTTCTCCATCCACTTCCATGTCCTCCTCTCTATCAGCCTGCATGTCCACCTCCATCTCGTCCTCTCTCTCGGTGACAGCCTGCAGAGGTAGCAACACCTCAGAGTGGGGTCCCTGTCCCACCCCATCCCCACAGAACTCCAGCCCAGCCGGGCAGCTGGGGGGTGTCCACCTCCATGGAACGGCACTGTACCTTCCTCAGGACAAATGTGAGCATCCTGCAGGGACGGATGACAAAATCCAGGCAACAGAGAGCTTTCAGGACTGATGGGAGTATCAGGGCGCAGGTGACGAGAAGAGTGACAGGGAACATGGTGAAGGGTGAGCTGGCACGAGGGCTGGCACAGGGTGGGCTGACACAAGGGCCAGTGGTTGTGTTGTGCTCTTTGCTGGACGCTGGAAGTTCCTGCTGGAACATCACATCTGTGACATCACAGTGGATCTAAAGAGCATCTTGTTCCGAGCTGAGCAATCTTCCCCAGCCCATGCTGCTCACAGCCCTGTTGCCAAGGATGGGGCATCCACAGCCTGGGCCAGTGCCTCAGCAGCCTCCGTGTAAAAGAGCAGCTCCCTCAGATCCAACTTCAATCAGCCTCCTGCAGTTGAAAGCCATCCCCCCTTGTCCTGTTGCCACGGGCCCGGCTGAACACTGTCCCCGTCTTTCCTGTGGGACCCTTCCAGTCCTGCAGAGCTGCAGGGAGGCCTCCCCAGTGTCTCCTCTTTCCAGGCTGAGCATCCCCAGCCCCACTTGGACGGCAGTCAGGTAGATCAGGGGGAGTCAAGGCTGAAGTCAAACAGCATCAGGAACTGAGAGGTGGAAGCTTTAGGCCCAGGTTTGCCTCTGTAATAACAGTGGAGGGGAAGATGGTGGGACACTGGCTCTGTTCTAACCGCTGATTATTTTCTTTTTTTTTTTTTTCCCTTCTTTTCTGTCATGCTGATGCAGGTGTTGCTGTTTGCAAGGAAGCTTGGCACAATATCCATTGTCTTCTCCATTTGTGAAACACCGAGCAGAGTCTGGGCAGGCTGATGATGCAGAGCAAAACCTGCAAATACACCGGTGATCCTGAGCCTGGAGGGTGCAGCTAAACCCGGCCAAAAATAATTTCTGGAAAGTCAAGCCTGGTTTACATTTTCTTGAATTTGGCTATTCCTGAACCGGGGGAGAGGGCTTTCTGGGGAGGGGGTGCCACAGGGGTTCCCCCCCCCCATTTTTGGGGGGTTTCCCATGGTGCCCCCTCCCCAAAAAGCACCGCGGGCCCCCTGAGGTGGCTCCTGTTCCACCGGCCGGTGCCCCCTGATCCAGGACTGCCCCCGGTGAGTCTGGGGCGCTCTGGGGGGATTTTGGGGAGATTTTGGCGGCATGTATGGGCTTTGGGGGATTTTGTTGGGAGATTAGGGGGAATTATTGGATTTTGGAGAGAATTACTGGGTTTGTGGGGTTATGGGGGTTTTGTGGGTTTTGAGGATTTTGGATTTTAGGGATTTTTTAGGGTTTTGGGGTGGTTATTTTTTGGGGGGTTTATTGAAATCTTTGGGCGTTTTTTTTTTTTTTTTTTTTTTTTTTTTTAATTTTGGTGGGTTCCATTGGGATTTTGTGGGATTCTTTGGTGTTTAGGAGTTTTTAATTGGGATTTTTGGGGGATTTTGGGGGGTTTCAGTGGAATTTTGGGGGGCTTTGGAGTTGTCCCAGGGTGTGGGGAAGGGCTGAGAGGCACCAAAGTCTCCTTTAAACCCCTGAAAGTCCCAATAAACCCCATGAAATCGCAATTAAATTTCACAAATTCCCATTAGAACACCCTCGAATCCCAATAAAAGCCCACAAAATCCCAATTAAACCCCACAAATCCTCCCAAAAATGTCTCCAAAACCACAACAAGCCCCACAAAATACTCACGAGTCCAAAGAAATCTTGACAACAACCTAGAAAAAACCTACAAAACCCCCCCTAATCCCCACTAAAATTCCTAACAAACCCAAATCCCCAAAGAATCCCACTAAATGCCCCCACAATTCCAATAAATTGCCTCCAAATCCCCTAAAAATCCCAATAAAACCCAGAAATAATTCCAGAGGATCCCACAAAATCCCCACAAAATCCCAGTAAAACCTTCCAAAATTCTAAAGAAAACACAAAAAATTTCAATTAACCCCCAAATACCCCCAGGAAAACAACTTCCCACTCAAAGCACCAATAAAACCCCTCAAAACCAAACTCCCCAAAATCCCCCAACTGCCTCCAAACCCAATAATTCTCCCCAAAACCCCCAACAATTCCCCATAAACTCCCAACACAATTCCCCAAAGCCCAAAAAAGCCCCAAATGCCCAAACCCCTCCCGAGCCCTCCCTGGTCCCTCCCGGTCCCGCCCAGGCCCGTCCGGGGCCACGGCCAAAACTGCCCGGAGCGAACGCGGAGGTCCCGGAGCGACCCCGGAGCCGATCCCGGGCTCGGCCTCGGGCTCGGCCCCTTTGGGGGATTTTGGGCCGAAGCGGGCAGGTTTAGGGTGGGCTTCAGATCCCTTGCGGGGATCCCAAGCCTTTTTGGGTGGATTTTCAGCCCCTGTGGCTGATTTGAGGCCGAATCTGGTGGGGTTTAGGGGGGATTTCAGACCCCTTTGGATGATTTTAGGCCCATGTGGGTGGGGCTGGGGCCCATTTGAGTGAGTTTAGGAAAAACTGGGCCCATATGGGTGAATCCTAATCCTGTGTGGGTGATTTTAGGTCCCTTTTTTGTGTATTTTGGGTGCATTTAAGTAGGGTTTTTTGCTGCTTTGGGCAATTTTAGGTTGAACCAAGCCTTTTTAGGGTGATTTTAGGTCTTCTTGTGTTGGTGTCAGGGACATTTTGGTGATTTTAGATACCTTTGGATGATTTTAGGCTGGACCAGATACTTTCAGGGTGGATTTTAGTCACATTTGAAAGATTTACGGGTGATCTTAAGCCATTTCTTGAGGGCTATAAAACACTTGGGGCAGTTTTAAGCCCCTTTGGTTGGATTTTAGAGCCCTCTGGATACTTTTAATCCCATTTGGTTGGTGTCAGGCCGAACCATGTGGATGTAGGCTGCATTTGATGCCCTTTTGGGTGATTTTGGGTCAAACCGGGCTTTTTTAGGACAGCGCGTCCCCCTGGCCCCACTCCTTTCCCCTCACGGTTCCGCCCTTTCCTCGCTCCTTTCCCCTCACGGTTCTGCCCTTTCCTCGCTCCTTTCCCCTCATGGTTCAGGATCCCGGAGCGGGGGAGGAGGAGGAGGGAGGGAGGAAGAGGCGCAGCGGCAGCAGGGAGCAGCCGGAGGAGAGGAGAGAAGGAATCGCGTGGCCCTGGCGCTGCCTGAGCTCGCAGCACCCCGGGAGCATCGCCCCCATCCCGCAGGTGCCCAGGGAGGGGGAGCTCGGCCCAAATATCCTGGGGGGTGCCTGGGTTCGGGTTCTTTGGGAGGGATGTTTGGAGCTGGCAGGGCTCCAAAGCCGAGCCGCAGCTGGCCCTCGGGGGGACATCGGGGGGTCCCCGAGAGGTGTTTTCGGGGCATCCCAGTGTGGGTGGCGGCAGAGCCCCGTCGGGGGGACACCGGTTTTGGGGAGCCCCGGGAGAGCCGCGGCTGCCCTGAGCGGGAGCCCCGAGAGAGGAGAGCCCCAGAAGCCCCAGCGGGGAACCCGAGAGGGGGGGACCCCTGGCAGTGCCGGCACCCCGGCAATGGGGGGTGCTGGGGCTGGAGGGGCGGCATGGCCGGGAAAGGGGTGCGGGGCTCCCGGGGCCGCCAGAGGCTGCTCCCAGCAGGAGCCCAGTTGCTGCCAGTCACTCCCCGTTATGATACAATTTGCCCCCAGCACTGTTCCCGTTGTTCCCAGTGCCATCCAGTGTTTTCCCAGTTCTCCCACTTGCCCCCAGAATAGTCCCAGTCACTCCCAGTAAGATCCCAGTATGAGTCCAGTATGATCCCAGTCTCTGCCAGCAGGGCCCCAGTCACTCACCCTTGTCCCCAGTTGCCCCCAGCGTGGTCCCAGTTGCCCCCAGCACATTCCCAGTGGCTCCATATGTGTCCCAGTCCTAGTGCAATGATGGGGAATACCAAACGCACTTGAGGCATCACGTACGGTTAACACCAAAGCTGTGGCTATGTTTGTGATGGGGTCATAGGTAAAGTTCACTAGGTTCCACCGGGATTGGAATTCCTTTTCAAAATCAGCGGCACTGTCCCAAACTATTTTCCGAATCTCAGTAGGAAAAGTGCCTTCTTCACCTTCTCTTATAATCGAGGCAGCAACCGACTGCATCCCTAATTGAGCCTGGATACAGCTGAGAGCTAAAGAAACGTTCTTTTGTGTGGCACCGAGTGCATCAATTACCAATTTGTGATCATTTACGCTTGCTTCCTCCCAACTTGGTAATATGTTTGATAGCAAGCGCTGATGTCTTCCCAAGGCCAAGAAGGACGACTGCAGTGGTTGTTGGAATTTGGTCAAATCTAGTGGTGGCAGCCAATGTGTTCATTAATACTTCTGAATCAATGCTATTTAGAATTCCCAATCCTGTTCCCACAGCACCGGTTATGTCTCTTAGCATCCGTCTTTTAGAAGGGTTCCGCTGTCGCAACCAGGTCGTCCAACCCTGAAAAGAAGTTTTTTTTGCATCAGCAAAATCAGGGGTATTTAACCCCATCGTTTGGGAATTGGGGAGTGTTTGACACCCCAGGATCTGGGATTTGGAGGGTTTGATCCTAAAATTTGGGGTTCGGGGCTGGGGGGGGGGGGGTAGGGCTTGACATCCCAGAGTTTGGGTTTGAGGGTGTTTGACCCCCCCAGTGTTTGAACCCCCAGGATTTGGGGTCGGGGGGAGTTGACCCCAGGATCTGGGGTGTTTGACCCGCTGGGTTTGGGGTCGGGGTTGAGAGCAGAGCCATTTCCTGGAAACAGCGGCGGGACCGGGACTGGGAACAGGATCGGGATCGGGAATGGGAGTGGGATCGGGGTCGGGAATGAGATCGGGAACGGGAACAGAAATGGGAATGGGATTGGGATCGGGAACAGGATCAGGAACGGGATTGGGCTCGGGAAGGGGAGAGGCCCTGGCCCAATAATGGACCCCTCCCCCAGGGAGCGACCCTGCCCCAATCCCGAGATGGACCAATCCCCTCAATCCCAGACCCCTCCCCAATTCCCAAACCCTCCCCAATTGTTGCAGTTCAGTGGGTACCCTGCAGCTGGGCCCCACAGATAGGAATGTCCGAATGACCCTTAACCTTAGCTAGACCCCATTGGCTGAGTGCCAGATAGCTCCAGCCCCCCTAGACCCAGACCTAGATAAAAAACCTTCCCGCCATTGTTCGGTCTCTTTTCCTGCATACCACCAGAGAATAAACACCTGGAAAACGAGCCTCTCTCTCCTGGTTTCTGTGGCACTGCTCCTCTGAAGTCCCCAAGGCTGAGCTAGCAGAACAGTTTGGGGGGGGCTGAAAGAGGGCTCTGCCACAGGTTGGCGCCCAACGTGGTCTTTTTAGAGTCCACGGACAGCTGGAAGTCCTGATTTCAGGATTTCAAAAGCATTTTGGGCTGTTCAGCTACCTTGTAACTTTTAGCAGCCTTTAAGGGGTTAAAAGTTAGGAGGAGAAGGTCGGGACCTCTTCTCTGCACCTAGAGAAGAGCCGGTCTGAAGCTGGGAACCCTAACTCCACCAGGACGACCCCACGGAGTCCGGGTAAGCCCCCCCGTTCGCGACCCGGGAGCGACCAGGGTGGGGTGGGACTGAAGTTAAAAGCGGCGGCGGGGAGAACGTAGGACCCAGGGCAGCCGCTTGTGGGGAAAAGTGGGCGTGTCTTTGTTCGGACCTCGGACCGGCGGGGAGCCGCTCCGACCCGAATAGCCCGAAAAATCGGGGGTGAACGAAACGGGGACGGGGAACCGAAGCCAGGGAAGGCGGCGGGACACCTCTCCCGAGCCGGGGAGACCGAAAAACCCTGCGGGAGGGACCCCCCGTGGCGGCGCGGCCCCCCCCCCACCCCCCTCCCTTCTCCCCCGCGGCGGAGAGAAGGATATAGTCCTGCGTTAAGTTAGGGATAGAGAGTGAACAAAAAGACATCTAAAACAACAAGATGGGTGGAAAAATGTCAATTCTAGAGAAGAAAATAATTAAACACCTTAACGAAATTTTAATCAATGCTAAATTTTCAAAAAAGCTGATATCGGAATTCGTTTGCTGGCTAATAACAGAAATACCAGAATTTAATATTCAAGATATGAACTCAGTTTCCTTTTGGGATGAAATAGGACACACATTGACATTAAAAATTGAAGATGGAGAGGATAGGGCTTCTCAGTTTATTCCGATATTTTTACAAGCCCGAAAACAGCTTTTAGAAGCAGAAAAAAACACACAGTCAGAGGAAAAACCCCAGAGTAAACCAACACCAGATACCTCTGATCCTCCAAAGAAAAAAACAGCATCCAAATTATACCCCTCACTTATAGAGGGTTCTCCTCAGCATTCCAGTGAGCACATGGCAGAGGACAAAGAACACATTCCAACACCCCCCCAAAATTCTGGGAGTTTGCAAAACCCAGTCCTAAACCCTTATCTCTACCCCTATCCTTACCCATATCCCTACCCCTTCGGAGCACCTCCGCCCCTACCTCCCCCACCTCCTCTGTGCTTATCACCGGGTTACCAGGGAAACGGGGGAGGGGGAGGGGAGGGGGAGGCAGCCCGCACCACCGGCAGGGGGAGGGAACACAGGGACACAGGACAGGAGCAGCCTTTGCCCAGGCCCTGGGGGGAAGGTCAGAGCACAGATACCGACCCCGGGGAAGCTGAAACTGGAGATAGCTCAGACCTAGCTGCAGAGATTATTCCATCTGTTGCTCCTGTAGTTTATCTTGGGAGGAGAAACGGTAACAGAACCTACCAGCCACTCTCTTATCAGGATAAAAAAGAAGTCTGCAAAATTCAAAGAGAATTTGGCAGGTCTAGTGAAATTTTCAAAGGCATGATAAGAGCAACTTTTAATTCAAATGAAATGGTTCCCAATGATATTAAAGATTTATTCAGGTGCTTATTAACCCCTTCAGAATATGATTTATGGGATAGTTGGTGGAAAAACACTTTAACAACACTTTTACAGGAACTACAACAAAACCCTAATACAGCAAGTGATAATCAGAGAAATCCTTTGACAATGAGTCACCTGTATGGGGAAGGCGAGTGGCAAACTCCAGAGAAACAAACTAGAGCATTACCTAAGGAAATTCTAAATAGGATTTGCACAGCTGCACAAAAAACGTTTTATCAGTTACCAACCACGGAAGCTAAAAGCAGTTATGTTAAAATTAAACAGTTTCCTTTAGAACCTTTTTTGCAGTTTGTGGATCGTCTCAGAACACAGGTGGAGAGACAGGTATCAGACCCAGGGATACAAGCAGAACTGATCAAGGAGATGGCCTTAAGCAACGCGAATGATACCTGCCGGAGGATTATTTTAAGCTTACCTTTAGAACCACCTCCTACTCTTCCACAAATGATAGACGCTTGTACCAGGAAAGCAGCACTGCTTGGTAATCCTGACAGAAGTACAGGGACAGCGCATACGCAGCCTGCTGCAACAGAGATGCCTCGACAAAGGACGAATCCGAGGGCATCAGACCAACAACAACACCTCATTTGCCACCGGTGCAAGAAACCAGGCCACTTCGCCAGAAATTGTCCACAAAACCAGACACAGAAAAAGTTCAACAAACAAAAAAACTGACTAAACAGCGCGTTCCCGCGAACAATACAACTGCGCGCAAAGATATAAATGTAGCGGGACCCCCACGGGAGAACGCCACTCTCTCAACAGCTAAGGGGGAGGGCGGGACCCAGGGTGGGGGGGGGAGAAAAAAGAAAAATGTAAAAATTAATAAGAAACGGCAGCCGCCAGGCCGATATCACCTAGTAACTACTAAAGGTTTTCATTTCAGATCTACTGATTGGGAAGTCATTATAGTGGACCTGTCTAACAGCTCACAAAACCAGAAGGTTAACTCCATGGACCGTGAGTATTTTGTTCTTGGGGACACAGCACACACACCAATGGAAATTGAGATAGCTCCCATGAACACTAAGGGAAAAACAAAAGGTTTAATGCTTCTAGCCCGTTGTACACACCCACCATTCTACTTAGAAAAGGGGCAAATTATTGCCCAGGCTATTCCTGTTCCAGCAGATATCACTGCAGAAGGGAAGCCACCAGAAATTTACTGGGCAGAAGTGGTGGGAGAAGATAAACCTTCGATGGGATGTAACCTGGCCTGTGGAGCAGACCGCCTCCATGTGGAGGGGGTTTTAGACACAGGCTCAGACGTCACGGTAATACCTAAGACCATGTGGCCATCACAGTGGGAATTGCAACCTGTGGCAGGCAAAATTCAGGGTATAGGAGGTACCACCTTGGCGAAAATTTCAAAAAGCATGGTGCAAATAGAGGGACCGGATGGAAAAGTAGCCAGTGTCCGTCCATTCGTTGTAGATTACAAGGCACCACTGTGGGGGAGAGATACCATGTCCCAGTGGGGAGTCAAATTGGTCATTCCTAAGACACCCCAGGATTTTTAAAAATAGCCACTGTGAGGCGCCCCACTCACAAATTAAAATGGTTGGATAATACTCCGAAATGGGTGGCACAGTGGCCAATGAGTAATGAGAAACTCAAGGCGCTAGAGGAACTTGTGAAGGAACAATTGGCACAAGGGCATATAGAAGAGACAGATAGCCCTTGGAATTTCCCAATCTTTGTAATAAAGAAACCGGGAAAGGACAAATGGAGATTACTCCATGACCTTCGAGAAATAAATAAAATTGTAGAGGACATGGGACCACTCCAACCAGGGATGCCTAATCCAACAATGCTCCCTCGAGATTGGCAATTGGCTGTCCTAGATATCAAGGACTGTTACTTCCAAATTCCACTGCACCCTGAAGATGCCCCAAGGTTTGCATTCTCAGTTCCCACGGGCAATAGAGAGACACCAATGAAACGTTATCACTGGAAAGTTTTGCCTCAAGGTCTAAAAGTGAGTCCTTTCATATGCCAAAAATATGTAGCATCATTACTGTCTCCAGTACGTGCAGAGAGAAGGGATGCTATCATCCTCCACTACATGGATGACATACTTGTGTGTGCCCCCAAGGACTCAATACTCCAACACACGCTGGACCTAGTGGTTAAGGTTTTAACCTCTGCTGGATTTGAAATGCAGGAAGAAAAAGTTCAAAGGATGCCACCTTGGAAGTACCTGGGTTTGGAAATCACTGCAAGGACCGTTGTTCCGCAGAAATTGGTAATCGATTGTAACCCCAAGACACTAGCAGACCTTCATTCCTTGTGTGGGTCTTTGAATTGGGTAAGACCCTGGTTAGGTCTCACAAATGAGGAGTTAGGTCCTCTCTTTAAGTTATTGAAGGGGGAAAGGCGTACGGACTCTCCCAGGGAACTGACCCCAGAGGCAAAGAAGGCACTTGAAAAGGTACAGAAGGCCTTGTCAGAGAGACAGGCTCATAGGTGTGAGCCAAACACACCTTTTCAATTCATAATTCTAGGAAGGCCACCACATCTGCATGGCTTGATTTTTCAGTGGGTTAAGGGACAAAAAGATCCACTCTTGATCATAGAATGGGTTTTCATATCTCACCAAAGATCCAAGACCATCACTGAGCCACAGGAGCTCATGGCACAGCTGATTTGGAAGGCCAGGGTGAGATTGTGTGAATTGGCGGGTTGTGACTTTGCATGTATTCACCTTCCATTCAAAATTGCAGAAGAAGGGAAGGATTCTCCAGAGAAATTGACTAATGAAAAATTCGAGCATTTGCTCCAGAGCAATGCCAGTCTCCAGTTATCTCTGGATAGCTACAAGGGACAAATATCAGTCCATGCCCCGTCTCATAAGCTGTTTAATGAGGAATTTCACCTCCTTCCTCAGCAAAAGAGGAGCTCGAGACCACTCAAGGCTCTCACAGTGTTCACAGACGCATCCGGGGTGTCCCACAAGTCGGTGATGACTTGGAGAAATCCACAGACCCAGTATTGGGAAGCTGATGTGGAGTATGTGGAGGGATCTCCCCAGGTGGCTGAACTGGCTGCAGTGGTAAGAGCTTTTGAGAGATTCTCAGAACCAATTAATCTGATAACAGATTCAGCTTATGTAGCGGGGATAGTATCCAGAGCGGAGCAGGCAGTGCTCAAAGAAATAGACAATGAACAACTCTTTAATTTGCTCACCAAGCTGATTCATTTAATTTCCCACAGGGAGCACCCGTATTTCGTGATGCATGTGAGGTCACACACCGATTTGCCAGGTGAAATAGCAGAGGGGAATCGTCATGCAGACTCCCTTGCTGCACCAGTTGAGAAAGCACGTCTCCCTGATGTCTTCCAACAGGCAAAGCTAAGTCACCAGCATTATCATCAGAATGTGCCTGGCCTGGTTCGACAGTTCCAGCTAACACGGAGCCAGGCTCGAGCCATTGTGGCCAATTGTCCAAACTGCCAGCTTCAGGCTGTGCCATCGATGGGCGTAGGGGTTAACCCCCGAGGCCTTGGCAGCTGTGAGGTGTGGCAAACAGACATCACACACATTCCTAGTTTTGGTCGCCTAAAATATGTTCATGTAAGCATTGACACATATTCAGGCGCAATGTATGCTTCAGCTCATGCAGGAGAAAGGTCAGTGCATGCTAAGCAACATCTATTGCAAGCATTTTCTGTCTTGGGAGTTCCACGCACACTTAAAACTGATAACGGCCCAGCGTATGCTTCCAAGGAATTCCTAGAATTTGTCCAGCAGTGGGGAGTGGAACATAAGACTGGCATTCCCCACTCCCCCACAGGTCAAGCTGTGGTTGAGCGTGCTCACCAAACGCTCAAGAAGGTCTTAGACAGGCAGAGCAACTCCACAGCGTGGATGTCTCCACGGGAGAAGCTCTGTAAAGCCATGTTTACCATCAATTTTCTGAATTGTTCATTTGAAAACATGAGTCCACCAGTGACACGGCATTTTAACAGTGGTGAACAGTTCAAATTGTCTCAGCGTCCACCAGTGTTGATTAGGGATCCAGAAACTTGGGAAACCAAGGGACCCTATGAGCTCTTGACCTGGGGTCGAGGCTATGCATGTGTGACTACTCCCTCAGGCCCTAGGTGGATTCCACAGAAGTGGGTAAAACCTTTTATCCCCAAGAATCCAGGTCAGAAAGAAGGGGATGAGAAGCAAGCAGCCGATGCTGCAAAGAGAAGACGCCGTCGGACGGAGGAAGGAGATTCTTCCTAAGTGAACCTTCCGGCAGAAATAGAAATTTTAACATGTTCTGAAAATGTTTGTGTTTCCTTTTTAGAGAAAACATACCGTCCACTTAATCGTGGGATGAACCCCATCCAAGTTGTCATCTTGCTAATGCTGAACAGTGTGGTAGACACATGGATCATCCCTCAGCCACGCCAAAACGTCTGGGTAACCCTGGCTCAAACACTTCAGCAGGAAAATATATGCTTGTCCACGGCAGCAGCAAAGAATCCTATGTCCACCTGTCTGGTAGGGATTCCATTGCAGGCTGGAGAGTTTCCAGCGGCCTTGGATAAACATAGGTCCAATGAAATTCCAGAATCCACTCCCCGACCTCAACAAGAGCAACAGAAGCAAGTTGATGAGAAGAGGAGACTCTTAGGGGAGTGGTTGCGGAATTTGCCTAAGGCAGGGCAGGAACCCCAAGAATTAGAGTTATTGGGATCCTCACCTGCAGTTTACTGCATGCATTTTTCAGGTCTCTCTCAAGTTTCTAACACTCATGAGTACCACGTTATAAAACAATATAGAGGAGAGTTTACTGCAAGAAGGTGGTGTCGTAACATAAGCCATATTGCAGTAGACAATCCATCACATTCTAGTCCCAAAAGTCTCCCTAAGGGATTGTTTTTGGTTTGTGGGGACAGAGCATGGGCAGGAATTCCATCTCGGCTTCTAGGAGGGCCATGTACCATAGGGCGGTTGTCTGTATTGACACCCAATCAAACTTTAATAGGGGAATGGACTCACAAGAACAAATCGGCAAATAAAATTCAAAAGAGGAGTGCAGATATTTTGGACCCAAATTGTAATGCAGATATTTTCCATTGGGCAAAGTCAAAAAGAGTTGCTGTATCCCTGTTCCTTCCGTGAGTAGCAGCAGCTAAAGCTCTAGGTGAATTGGGACATCTAGAGTGCTGGGTGGTCAAACAGGCAAATTTAACATCAACTGCCATCAGCTCCCTCCTAGAAGATGAGGAAATTACCAGACAGGCCACTCTGCAAAACCGTGCTGCTATAGATTTCCTTCTGTTACTACACAGACACGAATGCCAGGAATTTGAAGGACTGTGCTGCATGAACCTGACTGCAAAAGCTCCAAACATCCATGCTGCCCTTCGAAACATGAACAAGATGATAGGACAAGTGAAGCAAGAAACTGAGGATTGGTTCAAAGAACTGTTTAAGGGTGGGGGAATCACGGGATGGTAGATTTCTGTATTTAGAACAATTCTGTTATTTGTAATTATCCTTTTCCTTGTAACCATAGCGTTCGGGATATTGCGTCGCGTGATTTTCAGAGCCATCACAAATCTTATTTCTACCTCACAAGTCAATCACATAGAGTTGGCAAACCTAAAAAAGCATACCTACCCCAAGGACCGTAAGTGGTGGGGAAACCCGCGCTTAGGGTCCAAATGAATCAAATGTTCTTATAACCTTTTAAAACAAAAAAGAGGGAGGTGTTGCAGTTCAGTGGGTACCCTGCAGCTGGGCCCCACAGATAGGAATGTCCGAATGACCCTTAACCTTAGCTAGACCCCATTGGCTGAGTGCCAGATAGCTCCAGCCCCCCTAGACCCAGACCTAGATAAAAAACCTTCCCGCCATTGTTCGGTCTCTTTTCCTGCATACCACCAGAGAATAAACACCTGGAAAACGAGCCTCTCTCTCCTGGTTTCTGTGGCACTGCTCCTCTGAAGTCCCCAAGGCTGAGCTAGCAGAACAGTTTGGGGGGGGCTGAAAGAGGGCTCTGCCGCACCCAATGCCAGCCCCTGACCCAGTCCCAGACCCCTGCCCAGTCGCTGAACGGACCCTCCCTCAATCCCAGCCCGCCCCGATCCGGATCGGAGCCATCCCCGGAGCCTCCCCCATTCCCGGACCGGACCCTTCAATCCCTTTTTGGGGCGGCTCCTGCCGCTTCCAGCCCATTTTTGGGGGATCCAAAGGGCTCCGGGGACCCTCCCCACTTTGGGGGTGTTGGGGTGGCCCCAGGGCCGCCCCGAGGGCCGAGGGGGGATGGAAACCCCCAAAGCCGGGGGGCTCCTGGGGGTCCCCAGTTCCCCCCGTCCCCACCCCAAAACAGCTCCTGGCCAATCAGAGCGCGCGGCGCTGCTGACAACTCAGTTGCCGGGCCGGCGATTTTCAGGCAATCAGCGCCTGCGATAGCGCTGCTCATCGGTTGCCAGGCAGATCACAGCGCTTCTCAATGCGCTAGCCAATCAGAGACTGCGCGGGGCCATTTCTAGCCAATCAGAGCGCTTGTTCTCGATGACTCCTCAGTCGCCAGGCGGAGCCGCAGCGCCCAGCGCTCCCCGGGAGCGGAATTTGGGGAGGGGGGAGGTGACCCTGGGGATGGGGATGGGGCGTGCGGGGGCAGCTGGGGCCGGACTGGTGGCACTGGTGGTGCTGAGAGCCCCCCCGGCCGCGGGGGTCGCGGTGAGAAGGGGTTGGGGGCCCCAAATTAAACCAAAGAGGGATCGGGACCCCCCCCCACGGAGCAGGAGGGGCCTGGAACCCCCAAAACCAAACACGGGGGAGGGGAGCGGGGACTGCGGGAACGATAGGGAAGGCGGGGGAAAGAGGGGGATGGGACACCCAAAAAGGATCAAGACAACTTGAGGTGGCCACCTTTCTATGTGGATGGTAGCCAATGGTAGCCAATGCTTTTTCCCAGTCCATGGGATCCCAGTCTGTGCAATCCCAGTCGATGTGGTCCCAGTCCATAGAATCTCAACCCAGTTTATCCCAGTGTGTACCGTCCTGATCCCTATGGTCCCATTCCATATGGTCCCAGTCCATAGGATCTCAGTCCAGGTGATCCCAGCCCATGTTTGATCCCAGTCTGTGTGGTTCTGCACACACTGCCAGGGTCTGAAATTCCAGTCACCAGCCAGGAAAAAATGTTCCTGCCCTTGAATGTCCTTGCTGTCCTCTCAACGAGTTATAATAAAACTAAAAATCAATAAATTTGAATTTAAATAAAATAGAATAAAAATGAAATTTAAAAATTTCAACTCTTACAACCCTCCTAGGGCTCTGCTGCCGGAATCAGCAGGAGTGGTGTTGGCCTCTTCAGGGGAGTTAGAGTGGGACCCGACCAGAGCGGGGGCCCTTAAACCCCAAAAATCCACCCTGGGGGGCAAAACATCCCCTACAGCGGCTTGGAGTGAGTCCCCCAGAAAAATGTCACTTAAAGCTGTCATGATCACCCCTGAAAAGGGGCTTGTGAGGCTGTGGCCCCACAAACACCTGAAAATGGGGAGGAAAAAACACCCTTGGAGGGGTGAGGTCCCCCCAGACATCCCTAAAAAGAGAAAAACTCCTCTTCAGAGGGGCCTGAAGACCCTTCAGGGCACTCGAGGAGGGACAAGATCCCCTCCTCTGCTGGGGCCTCTCCGAGCCGGGAGCTCTCCCGTTGGCGGCTGCCCTCGGGGGAGCCCCGAACGACGGCGGCTCCTGGGCTGAGCCCCCCTCAGCCGGGGCTGTGGAGGGAACTGGGGGGGCTGGGACGGGGCCTGGGGGTCCTGGGGTGACCTGGGGGAGCTTCAGTGGGTCCCACCTCCCCCTGTGCCCCCTCTCCCACCCCCTTCCCAATATTGCCCCCAAACAAAAGCTTGTGGCTGTGCCCCCACCGACCTCCAGCCCTGGGAACCTGGAGCAAGAGGAAACCACAACTTTGCAAATGCTACCTGTGCCTGAAGCAAATGGAAAGAGAACTGGGGTGTGAAAAATAAAGCTTGTTTATTTTCAGAAAAACAGCAAAGAAAACACAGAACACATTTACATTGTAAGAATATTTGTAACAACAACTATCTATGGAACGTATATACCTAAGAACATATCTAACAAAAGTCTATGAAACGTATTTACAGAAGACAAAAAGAAGCCCTAAAACCTATAGCCTAAAGACAACAACAAACTCTACAACGTATGTACAAAAGGGTGGCATCTCTGTCCAGGATCTCCATCGGTCCTTGAGGAAAAGCAAGAGGCACGGTCACTCCAATCAGGCAGAGAGGGCTCTTCCATGTGCCCCCAGGCTGGCCCAGCAAGCGCAGCACAGGCTGGGGATGGCCACCAGAACCCAATGCACCGGGTCCCGCATCCCTGAGCAGGGACCACCCAGCCCAGTCCCAGCCTGGCAGCAGGGGACCCGCTCTGCCTGTGGGGACCACATGCCTGTCCTGCTGCTGGTATTGCTCTTCATCCCAAGATCATGGCCTCTTCCTCATCTTTCTCATCAATGTCCATGTCCTCAAGGTACTCTTCCATTTCCACGTCCATCTCCTCTTCCACATCTACCTCCATCTCTTCTTCACCAGTCTCTTCTCCATCCACTTCCATCTCCTCCTCTGTATCAATCTCCATGTCCACCTCCATCTCTTCCTCTCCAGTCTCTTCTCCATCCACTTCCATCTCCTCCTCTGGATCCATCTGCATGTCCAGCTCCATCTCTTCCTCTCCACTCTCTTCTCCATCCACTTCCATCTTCTCCTCTGTATCAATCTCCATGTCCACCTCCATCGCATTGTCTCCACTCTCTTCTCCATCCACTTCCATGTCCTCCTCTCTATCAGCCTGCATGTCCACCTCCATCTCGTCCTCTCTCTCGGTGACAGCCTGCAGAGGTAGCAACACCTCAGAGTGGGGTCCCTGTCCCACCCCATCCCCACAGAACTCCAGCCCAGCCGGGCAGCTGGGGGGTGTCCACCTCCATGGAACGGCACTGTACCTTCCTCAGGACAAATGTGAGCATCCTGCAGGGACGGATGACAAAATCCAGGCAACAGAGAGCTTTCAGGACTGATGGGAGTATCAGGGCGCAGGTGACGAGAAGAGTGACAGGGAACATGGTGAAGGGTGAGCTGGCACGAGGGCTGGCACAGGGTGGGCTGACACAAGGGCCAGTGGTTGTGTTGTGCTCTTTGCTGGACGCTGGAAGTTCCTGCTGGAACATCACATCTGTGACATCACAGTGGATCTAAAGAGCATCTTGTTCCGAGCTGAGCAATCTTCCCCAGCCCATGCTGCTCACAGCCCTGTTGCCAAGGATGGGGCATCCACAGCCTGGGCCAGTGCCTCAGCAGCCTCCGTGTAAAAGAGCAGCTCCCTCAGATCCAACTTCAATCAGCCTCCTGCAGTTGAAAGCCATCCCCCCTTGTCCTGTTGCCACGGGCCCGGCTGAACACTGTCCCCGTCTTTCCTGTGGGACCCTTCCAGTCCTGCAGAGCTGCAGGGAGGCCTCCCCAGTGTCTCCTCTTTCCAGGCTGAGCATCCCCAGCCCCACTTGGACGGCAGTCAGGTAGATCAGGGGGAGTCAAGGCTGAAGTCAAACAGCATCAGGAACTGAGAGGTGGAAGCTTTAGGCCCAGGTTTGCCTCTGTAATAACAGTGGAGGGGAAGATGGTGGGACACTGGCTCTGTTCTAACCGCTGATTATTTTCTTTTTTTTTTTTTTCCCTTCTTTTCTGTCATGCTGATGCAGGTGTTGCTGTTTGCAAGGAAGCTTGGCACAATATCCATTGTCTTCTCCATTTGTGAAACACCGAGCAGAGTCTGGGCAGGCTGATGATGCAGAGCAAAACCTGCAAATACACCGGTGATCCTGAGCCTGGAGGGTGCAGCTAAACCCGGCCAAAAATAATTTCTGGAAAGTCAAGCCTGGTTTACATTTTCTTGAATTTGGCTATTCCTGAACCGGGGGAGAGGGCTTTCTGGGGAGGGGGTGCCACAGGGGTTCCCCCCCCCCATTTTTGGGGGGTTTCCCATGGTGCCCCCTCCCCAAAAAGCACCGCGGGCCCCCTGAGGTGGCTCCTGTTCCACCGGCCGGTGCCCCCTGATCCAGGACTGCCCCCGGTGAGTCTGGGGCGCTCTGGGGGGATTTTGGGGAGATTTTGGCGGCATGTATGGGCTTTGGGGGATTTTGTTGGGAGATTAGGGGGAATTATTGGATTTTGGAGAGAATTACTGGGTTTGTGGGGTTATGGGGGTTTTGTGGGTTTTGAGGATTTTGGATTTTAGGGATTTTTTAGGGTTTTGGGGTGGTTATTTTTTGGGGGGTTTATTGAAATTTTTGGGCGTTTTTTTGTTTTTTTTTTTTTTTTTTTTTAATTTTGGTGGGTTCCATTGGGATTTTGTGGGATTCTTTGGTGTTTAGGAGTTTTTAATTGGGATTTTTGGGGGATTTTGGGGGGTTTCAGTGGAATTTTGGGGGGCTTTGGAGTTGTCCCAGGGTGTGGGGAAGGGCTGAGAGGCACCAAAGTCTCCTTTAAACCCCTGAAAGTCCCAATAAACCCCATGAAATCGCAATTAAATTTCACAAATTCCCATTAGAACACCCTCGAATCCCAATAAAAGCCCACAAAATCCCAATTAAACCCCACAAATCCTCCCAAAAATGTCTCCAAAACCACAACAAGCCCCACAAAATACTCACGAGTCCAAAGAAATCTTGACAACAACCTAGAAAAAACCTACAAACCCCCCCCTAATCCCCACTAAAAATTCCTAACAAACCCAAATCCCCAAAGAATCCACTAAATGCCCCCACAATTCCAATAAATTGCCTCCAAATCCCCTAAAAATCCCAATAAAACCCAGAAATAATTCCAGAGGATCCCACAAAAATCCCCACAAAATCCCAGTAAAACCTTCCAAAATTCTAAAGAAAACACAAAAAATTTCAATTAACCCCCAAATACCCCCAGGAAAACAACTTCCCACTCAAAGCACCAATAAAACCCCTCAAAACCAAACTCCCCAAAATCCCCCAACTGCCTCCAAACCCAATAATTCTCCCCAAAACCCCCAACAATTCCCCATAAACTCCCAACACAATTCCCCAAAGCCCAAAAAAGCCCCAAATGCCCAAACCCCTCCCGAGCCCTCCCTGGTCCCTCCCGGTCCCGCCCAGGCCCGTCCGGGGCCACGGCCAAAACTGCCCGGAGCGAACGCGGAGGTCCCGGAGCCACCCCGGAGCCGATCCCGGGCTCGGCCTCGGGCTCGGCCCCTTTGGGGGATTTTGGGCCGAAGCGGGCAGGTTTAGGGTGGGCTTCAGATCCCTTGCGGGATCCCAAGCCTTTTTGGGTGGATTTTCAGCCCCTGTGGCTGATTTGAGGCCGAATCTGGTGGGGTTTAGGGGGGATTTCAGACCCCTTTGGATGATTTTAGGCCCATGTGGGTGGGGCTGGGGCCCATTTGAGTGAGTTTAGGAAAAACTGGGCCCATATGGGTGAATCCTAATCCTGTGTGGGTGATTTTAGGTCCCTTTTTTGTGTATTTTGGGTGCATTTAAGTAGGGTTTTTTGCTGCTTTGGGCAATTTTAGGTTGAACCAAGCCTTTTTAGGGTGATTTTAGGTCTTCTTGTGTTGGTGTCAGGGACATTTTGGTGATTTTAGATACCTTTGGATGATTTTAGGCTGGACCAGATACTTTCAGGGTGGATTTTAGTCACATTTGAAAGATTTACGGGTGATCTTAAGCCATTTCTTGAGGGCTATAAAACACTTGGGGCAGTTTTAAGCCCCTTTGGTTGGATTTTAGAGCCCTCTGGATACTTTTAATCCCATTTGGTTGGTGTCAGGCCGAACCATGTGGATGTAGGCTGCATTTGATGCCCTTTTGGGTGATTTTGGGTCAAACCGGGCTTTTTTAGGACAGCGCGTCCCCCTGGCCCCACTCCTTTCCCCTCACGGTTCCGCCCTTTCCTCGCTCCTTTCCCCTCACGGTTCTGCCCTTTCCTCGCTCCTTTCCCCTCATGGTTCAGGATCCCGGAGCGGGGGAGGAGGAGGAGGGAGGGAGGAAGAGGCGCAGCGGCAGCAGGGAGCAGCCGGAGGAGAGGAGAGAAGGAATCGCGTGGCCCTGGCGCTGCCTGAGCTCGCAGCACCCCGGGAGCATCGCCCCCATCCCGCAGGTGCCCAGGGAGGGGGAGCTCGGCCCAAATATCCTGGGGGGTGCCTGGGTTCGGGTTCTTTGGGAGGGATGTTTGGAGCTGGCAGGGCTCCAAAGCCGAGCCGCAGCTGGCCCTCGGGGGGACATCGGGGGGTCCCCGAGAGGTGTTTTCGGGGCATCCCAGTGTGGGTGGCGGCAGAGCCCCGTCGGGGGGACACCGGTTTTGGGGAGCCCCGGGAGAGCCGCGGCTGCCCTGAGCGGGAGCCCCAAGAGAGGAGAGCCCCAGAAGCCCCAGCGGGGAACCCGAGAGGGGGGGACCCCTGGCAGTGCCGGCACCCCGGCAATGGGGGGTGCTGGGGCTGGAGGGGCGGCATGGCCGGGAAAGGGGTGCGGGGCTCCCGGGGCCGCCAGAGGCTGCTCCCAGCAGGAGCCCAGTTGCTGACAGTCATTCCCCGTTATGATACAATTTGCCCCCAGCACTGTTCCCGTTGTTCCCAGTGCCATCCAGTGTTTTCCCAGTTCTCCCACTTGCCCCCAGAATAGTCCCAGTCACTCCCAGTAAGATCCCAGTATGAGTCCAGTATGATCCCAGTCTCTGCCAGCAGGGCCCCAGTCACTCACCCTTGTCCCCAGTTGCCCCCAGCGTGGTCCCAGTTGCCCCCAGCACATTCCCAGTGGCTCCATATGTGTCCCAGTCCTAGTGCAATGATGGGGAATACCAAACGCACTTGAGGCATCACGTACGGTTAACACCAAAGCTGTGGCTATGTTTGTGATGGGGTCATAGGTAAAGTTCACTAGGTTCCACCGGGATTGGAATTCCTTTTCAAAATCAGCGGCACTGTCCCAAACTATTTTCCGAATCTCAGTAGGAAAAGTGCCTTCTTCACCTTCTCTTATAATCGAGGCAGCAACCGACTGCATCCCTAATTGAGCCTGGATACAGCTGAGAGCTAAAGAAACGTTCTTTTGTGTGGCACCGAGTGCATCAATTACCAATTTGTGATCATTTACGCTTGCTTCCTCCCAACTTGGTAATATGTTTGATAGCAAGCGCTGATGTCTTCCCAAGGCCAAGAAGGACGACTGCAGTGGTTGTTGGAATTTGGTCAAATCTAGTGGTGGCAGCCAATGTGTTCATTAATACTTCTGAATCAATGCTATTTAGAATTCCCAATCCTGTTCCCACAGCACCGGTTATGTCTCTTAGCATCCGTCTTTTAGAAGGGTTCCGCTGTCGCAACCAGGTCGTCCAACCCTGAAAAGAAGTTTTTTTTGCATCAGCAAAATCAGGGGTATTTAACCCCATCGTTTGGGAATTGGGGAGTGTTTGACACCCCAGGATCTGGGATTTGGAGGGTTTGATCCTAAAATTTGGGGTTCGGGGCTGGGGGGGGGGGGGTAGGGCTTGACATCCCAGAGTTTGGGTTTGAGGGTGTTTGACCCCCCCAGTGTTTGAACCCCCAGGATTTGGGGTCAGGGGGAGTTGACCCCAGGATCTGGGGTGTTTGACCCGCTGGGTTTGGGGTCGGGGTTGAGAGCAGAGCCATTTCCTGGAAACAGCGGCGGGACCGGGACTGGGAACAGGATCGGGATCGGGAATGGGAGTGGGATCGGGGTCGGGAATGAGATCGGGAACGGGAACAGAAATGGGAATGGGATTGGGATCGGGAACAGGATCAGGAACGGGATTGGGCTCGGGAAGGGGAGAGGCCCTGGCCCAATAATGGACCCCTCCCCCAGGGAGCGACCCTGCCCCAATCCCGAGATGGACCAATCCCCTCAATCCCAGACCCCTCCCCAATTCCCAAACCCTCCCCAATGCCAGCCCCTGACCCAGTCCCAGACCCCTGCCCAGTCGCTGAACGGACCCTCCCTCAATCCCAGCCCGCCCCGATCCGGATCGGAGCCATCCCCGGAGCCTCCCCCATTCCCGGACCGGACCCTTCAATCCCTTTTTGGGGCGGCTCCTGCCGCTTCCAGCCCATTTTTGGGGGATCCAAAGGGCTCCGGGGACCCTCCCCACTTTGGGGGTGTTGGGGTGGCCCCAGGGCCGCCCCGAGGGCCGAGGGGGGATGGAAACCCCCAAAGCCGGGGGGCTCCTGGGGGTCCCCAGTTCCCCCCGTCCCCACCCCAAAACAGCTCCTGGCCAATCAGAGCGCGCGGCGCTGCTGACAACTCAGTTGCCGGGCCGGCGATTTTCAGGCAATCAGCGCCTGCGATAGCGCTGCTCATCGGTTGCCAGGCAGATCACAGCGCTTCTCAATGCGCTAGCCAATCAGAGACTGCGCGGGGCCATTTCTAGCCAATCAGAGCGCTTGTTCTCGATGACTCCTCAGTCGCCAGGCGGAGCCGCAGCGCCCAGCGCTCCCCGGGAGCGGAATTTGGGGAGGGGGGAGGTGACCCTGGGGATGGGGATGGGGCGTGCGGGGGCAGCTGGGGCCGGACTGGTGGCACTGGTGGTGCTGAGAGCCCCCCCGGCCGCGGGGGTCGCGGTGAGAAGGGGTTGGGGGCCCCAAATTAAACCAAAGAGGGATCGGGACCCCCCCCCACGGAGCAGGAGGGGCCTGGAACCCCCAAAACCAAACACGGGGGAGGGGAGCGGGGACTGCGGGAACGATAGGGAAGGCGGGGGAAAGAGGGGGATGGGACACCCAAAAAGGATCAAGACAACTTGAGGTGGCCACCTTTCTATGTGGATGGTAGCCAATGGTAGCCAATGCTTTTTCCCAGTCCATGGGATCCCAGTCTGTGCAATCCCAGTCCATGTGGTCCCAGTCCATAGAATCTCAACCCAGTTTATCCCAGTGTGTACCGTCCTGATCCCTATGGTCCCATTCCATATGGTCCCAGTCCATAGGATCTCAGTCCAGGTGATCCCAGCCCATGTTTGATCCCAGTCTGTGTGGTTCTGCACACACTGCCAGGGTCTGAAATTCCAGTCACCAGCCAGGAAAAAATGTTCCTGCCCTTGAATGTCCTTGCTGTCCTCTCAACGAGTTATAATAAAACTAAAAATCAATAAATTTGAATTTAAATAAAATAGAATAAAAATGAAATTTAAAAATTTCAACTCTTACAACCCTCCTAGGGCTCTGCTGCCGGAATCAGCAGGAGTGGTGTTGGCCTCTTCAGGGGAGTTAGAGTGGGACCCGACCAGAGCGGGGGCCCTTAAACCCCAAAAATCCACCCTGGGGGGCAAAACATCCCCTACAGCGGCTTGGAGTGAGTCCCCCAGAAAAATGTCACTTAAAGCTGTCATGATCACCCCTGAAAAGGGGCTTGTGAGGCTGTGGCCCCACAAACACCTGAAAATGGGGAGGAAAAAACACCCTTGGAGGGGTGAGGTCCCCCCAGACATCCCTAAAAAGAGAAAAACTCCTCTTCAGAGGGGCCTGAAGACCCTTCAGGGCACTCGAGGAGGGACAAGATCCCCTCCTCTGCTGGGGCCTCTCCGAGCCGGGAGCTCTCCCGTTGGCGGCTGCCCTCGGGGGAGCCCCGAACGACGGCGGCTCCTGGGCTGAGCCCCCCTCAGCCGGGGCTGTGGAGGGAACTGGGGGGGCTGGGACGGGGCCTGGGGGTCCTGGGGTGACCTGGGGGAGCTTCAGTGGGTCCCACCTCCCCCTGTGCCCCCTCTCCCACCCCCTTCCCAATATTGCCCCCAAACAAAAGCTTGTGGCTGTGCCCCCACCGACCTCCAGCCCTGGGAACCTGGAGCAAGAGGAAACCACAACTTTGCAAATGCTACCTGTGCCTGAAGCAAATGGAAAGAGAACTGGGGTGTGAAAAATAAAGCTTGTTTATTTTCAGAAAAACAGCAAAGAAAACACAGAACACATTTACATTGTAAGAATATTTGTAACAACAACTATCTATGGAACGTATATACCTAAGAACATATCTAACAAAAGTCTATGAAACGTATTTACAGAAGACAAAAAGAAGCCCTAAAACCTATAGCCTAAAGACAACAACAAACTCTACAACGTATGTACAAAAGGGTGGCATCTCTGTCCAGGATCTCCATCGGTCCTTGAGGAAAAGCAAGAGGCACGGTCACTCCAATCAGGCAGAGAGGGCTCTTCCATGTGCCCCCAGGCTGGCCCAGCAAGCGCAGCACAGGCTGGGGATGGCCACCAGAACCCAATGCACCGGGTCCCGCATCCCTGAGCAGGGACCACCCAGCCCAGTCCCAGCCTGGCAGCAGGGGACCCGCTCTGCCTGTGGGGACCACATGCCTGTCCTGCTGCTGGTATTGCTCTTCATCCCAAGATCATGGCCTCTTCCTCATCTTTCTCATCAATGTCCATGTCCTCAAGGTACTCTTCCATTTCCACGTCCATCTCCTCTTCCACATCTACCTCCATCTCTTCTTCACCAGTCTCTTCTCCATCCACTTCCATCTCCTCCTCTGGATCCATCTGCATGTCCACCTCCATCTCTTCCTCTCCACTCTCTTCTCCATCCACTTCCATCTCCTCCTCTGTATCAATCTCCATGTCCACCTCCATCTCTTCCTCTCCAGTCTCTTCTCCATCCACTTCCATCTCCTCCTCTGGATCCATCTGCATGTCCACCTCCATCTCTTCCTCTCCACTCTCTTCTCCATCCACTTCCATCTCCTCCTCTGTATCAATCTCCATGTCCACCTCCATCGCATTGTCTCCACTCTCTTCGCCATCCACTTCCATGTCCTCCTCTCTATCAGCCTGCATGTCCACCTCCATCTCGTCCTCTCTCTCGGTGACAGCCTGCAGAGGTAGCAACACCTCAGAGTGGGGTCCCTGTCCCACCCCATCCCCACAGAACTCCAGCCCAGCCGGGCAGCTGGGGGGTGTCCACCTCCATGGAATGGCACTGTACTTTCCTCAGGACAAATGTGAGCATCCTGCAGGGACGGATGACAAAATCCAGGCAACAGAGAGCTTTCAGGACTGATGGGAGTATCAGGGCGCAGGTGACAAGAAGAGTGACAGGGAACATGGTGAAGGGTGAGCTGGCACGAGGGCTGGCACAGGGTGGGCTGACACAAGGGCCAGTGGTTGTGTTGTGCTCTTTGCTGGACGCTGGAAGTTCCTGCTGGAACATCACATCTGTGACATCACAGTGGATCTAAAGAGCATCTTGTTCCGAGCTGAGCAATCTTCCCCAGCCCATGCTGCTCACAGCCCTGTTGCCAAGGATGGGGCATCCACAGCCTGGGCCAGTGCCTCAGCAGCCTCCGTGTAAAAGAGCAGCTCCCTCAGATCCAACTTCAGTCAGCCTCCTGCAGTTGAAAGCCATCCCCCCTTGTCCTGTTGCCACGGGCCCGGCTGAACACTGTCCCCGTCTTTCCTGTGGGACCCTTCCAGTCCTGCAGAGCTGCACTGAGGCCTCCCCAGTGTCTCCTCTTTCCAGGCTGAGCATCCCCAGCCCCACTTGGACGGCAGTCAGGTAGATCAGGGGGAGTCAAGGCTGAAGTCAAACAGCATCAGGAACTGAGAGGTGGAAGCTTTAGGCCCAGGTTTGCCTCTGTAATAACAGTGGAGGGGAAGATGGTGGGACACTGGCTCTGTTCTAACCGGTGATTATTTTCTTTTTTTTTTTTTTTCCCTTCTTTTCTGTCATGCTGATGCAGGTGTTGCTGTTTGCAAGGAAGCTTGGCACATTATCCATTGTCTTCTCCATTTGTGAAACACCGAGCAGAGTCTGGGCAGGCTGATGATGCAGAGCAAAACCTGCAAATACACCGGTGATCCTGAGCCTGGAGGGTGCAGCTAAACCCAGCCAAAAATAATTTCTGGAAAGTCAAGCCTGGTTTACATTTTCTTGAATTTGGCTATTCCTGAACCGGGGGAGAGGGCTTTCTGGGGAGGGGGTGCCACAGGGGTTCCCCCCCCCCCATTTTTGGGAGGTTTCCCATGGTGCCCCCTCCCCAAAAAGCACCGCGGGCCCCCTGAGGTGGCTCCTGTTCCACTGGCCGGTGCCCCCTGATCCAGGACTGCCCCCGGTGAGTCTGGGGCGCTCTGGGGGGATTTTGGGGAGATTTTGGCGGCATGTATGGGCTTTGGGGGATTTTGTTGGGAGATTAGGGGGAATTATTGGATTTTGGAGAGAATTACTGGGTTTGTGGGGTTATGGGGGTTTTGTGGGTTTTGAGGATTTTGGATTTTAGGGATTTTTTAGGGTTTTGGGGTGGTTATTTTTTGGGGGGTTTATTGAAATTTTTGGGCGTTTTTTTTTTTTTTTTTTTTTTTTTTAATTTTGGTGGGTTCCATTGGGATTTTGTGGGATTCTTTGGTGTTTAGGAGTTTTTAATTGGGATTTTTGGGGGATTTTGGGGGGTTTCAGTGGAATTTTGGGGGGCTTTGGAGTTGTCCCAGGGTGTGGGGAAGGGCTGAGAGGCACCAAAGTCTCCTTTAAACCCCTGAAAGTCCCAATAAACCCCATGAAATCGCAATTAAATTTCACAAATTCCCATTAGAACACCCTCGAATCCCAATAAAAGCCCACAAAATCCCAATTAAACCCCACAAATCCTCCCAAAAATGTCTCCAAAACCACAACAAGCCCCACAAAATACTCACGAGTCCAAAGAAATCTTGACAACAACCTAGAAAAAACCTACAAAACCCCCCCTAATCCCCACTAAAATTCCTAACAAACCCAAATCCCCAAAGAATCCCACTAAATGCCCCCACAATTCCAATAAATTGCCTCCAAATCCCCTAAAAATCCCAATAAAACCCAGAAATAATTCCAGAGGATCCCACAAAATCCCCACAAAATCCCAGTAAAACCTTCCAAAATTCTAAAGAAAACACAAAAAATTTCAATTAACCCCCAAATACCCCCAGGAAAACAACTTCCCACTCAAAGCACCAATAAAACCCCTCAAAACCAAACTCCCCAAAATCCCCCAACTGCCTCCAAACCCAATAATTCTCCCCAAAACCCCCAACAATTCCCCATAAACTCCCAACACAATTCCCCAAAGCCCAAAAAAGCCCCAAATGCCCAAACCCCTCCCGAGCCCTCCCTGGTCCCTCCCGGTCCCGCCCAGGCCCGTCCGGGGCCACGGCCAAAACTGCCCGGAGCGAACGCGGAGGTCCCGGAGCCACCCCGGAGCCGATCCCGGGCTCGGCCTCGGGCTCGGCCCCTTTGGGGGATTTTGGGCCGAACCGGGCAGGTTTAGGGTGGGCTTCAGATCCCTTGAGGGGATCCCGAGCCTTTTCGGGTGGATTTTCAGCCCCTGTGGCTGATTTGAGGCCGAATCTGGTGGGGTTTAGGGGGGATTTCAGACCCCTTTGGATGATTTTAGGCCCATGTGGGTGGGGCTGGGGCCCATTTGAGTGAGTTTAGGAAAAACTGGGCCCATATGGGTGAATCCTAATCCTGTGTGGGTGATTTTAGGTCCCTTTTTTGTGTATTTTGGGTGCATTTAAGTAGGGTTTTTTGCTGCTTTGGGCAATTTTAGGTTGAACCAAGCCTTTTTAGGGTGATTTTAGGTCTTCTTGTGTTGGTGTCAGGGACATTTTGGTGATTTTAGATACCTTTGGATGATTTTAGGCTGGACCAGATACTTTCAGGGTGGATTTTAGTCACATTTGAAAGATTTACGGGTGATCTTAAGCCATTTCTTGAGGGCTATAAAACACTTGGGGCAGTTTTAAGCCCCTTTGGTTGGATTTTAGAGCCCTCTGGATACTTTTAATCCCATTTTGGTTGGTGTCAGGCCGAACCATGTGGATGTAGGCTGCATTTGATGCCCTTTTGGGTGATTTTGGGTCAAACCGGGCTTTTTTAGGACAGCGCGTCCCCCTGGCCCCACTCTTTTCCCCTCACGGTTCCGCCCTTTCCTCGCTCCTTTCCCCTCACGGTTCTGCCCTTTCCTCGCTCCTTTCCCCTCATGGTTCAGGATCCCGGAGCGGGGGAGGAGGAGGAGGGAGGGAGGAAGAGGCGCAGCGGCAGCAGGGAGCAGCCGGAGGAGAGGAGAGAAGGAATCGCGTGGCCCTGGCGCTGCCTGAGCTCGCAGCACCCCGGGAGCATCGCCCCCATCCCGCAGGTGCCCAGGGAGGGGGAGCTCGGCCCAAATATCCTGGGGGGTGCCTGGGTTCGGGTTCTTTGGGAGGGATGTTTGGAGCTGGCAGGGCTCCAAAGCCGAGCCGCAGCTGGCCCTCGGGGGGACATCGGGGGGTCCCCGAGAGGTGTTTTCGGGGCATCCCAGTGTGGGTGGCGGCAGAGCCCCGTCGGGGGGACACCGGTTTTGGGGAGCCCCGGGAGAGCCGCGGCTGCCCTGAGCGGGAGCCCCGAGAGAGGAGAGCCCCAGAAGCCCCAGCGGGGAACCCGAGAGGGGGGGACCCCTGGCAGTGCCGGCACCCCGGCAATGGGGGGTGCTGGGGCTGGAGGGGCGGCATGGCCGGGAAAGGGGTGCGGGGCTCCCGGGGCCGCCAGAGGCTGCTCCCAGCAGGAGCCCAGTTGCTCCCAGTCACTCCCCGTTATGATACAATTTGCCCCCAGCACTGTTCCCGTTGTTCCCAGTGCCATCCAGTGTTTTCCCAGTTCTCCCACTTGCCCCCAGAATAGTCCCAGTCACTCCCAGTAAGATCCCAGTATGAGTCCAGTATGATCCCAGTCTCTGCCAGCAGGGCCCCAGTCACTCACCCTTGTCCCCAGTTGCCCCCAGCGTGGTCCCAGTTGCCCCCAGCACATTCCCAGTGGCTCCATATGTGTCCCAGTCCTAGTGCAATGATGGGGAATACCAAACGCACTTGAGGCATCACGTACGGTTAACACCAAAGCTGTGGCTATGTTTGTGATGGGGTCATAGGTAAAGTTCACTAGGTTCCACCGGGATTGGAATTCCTTTTCAAAATCAGCGGCACTGTCCCAAACTATTTTCCGAATCTCAGTAGGAAAAGTGCCTTCTTCACCTTCTCTTATAATCGAGGCAGCAACCGACTGCATCCCTAATTGAGCCTGGATACAGCTGAGAGCTAAAGAAACGTTCTTTTGTGTTGCACCGAGTGCATCAATTACCAATTTGTGATCATTTACGCTTGCTTCCTCCCAACTTGGTAATATGTTTGATAGCAAGCGCTGATGTCTTCCCAAGGCCAAGAAGGACGACTGCAGTGGTTGTTGGAATTTGGTCAAATCTAGTGGTGGCAGCCAATGTGTTCATTAATACTTCTGAATCAATGCTATTTAGAATTCCCAATCCTGTTCCCACAGCACCGGTTATGTCTCTTAGCATCCGTCTTTTAGAAGGGTTCCGCTGTCGCAACCAGGTCGTCCAACCCTGAAAAGAAGTTTTTTTTGCATCAGCAAAATCAGGGGTATTTAACCCCATCGTTTGGGAATTGGGGAGTGTTTGACACCCCAGGATCTGGGATTTGGAGGGTTTGATCCTAAAATTTGGGGTTCGGGGCTGGGGGGGGGGGGGGTAGGGCTTGACATCCCAGAGTTTGGGTTTGAGGGTGTTTGACCCCCCCAGTGTTTGAACCCCCAGGATTTGGGGTCGGGGGGAGTTGACCCCAGGATCTGGGGTGTTTGACCCGCTGGGTTTGGGGTCGGGGTTGAGAGCAGAGCCATTTCCTGGAAACAGCGGCGGGACCGGGACTGGGAACAGGATCGGGATCGGGAATGGGAGTGGGATCGGGGTCGGGAATGAGATCGGGAACGGGAACAGAAATGGGAATGGGATTGGGATCGGGAACAGGATCAGGAACGGGATTGGGCTCGGGAAGGGGAGAGAGGCGCCCTGGCCCAATAATGGACCCCTCCCCCAGGGAGCGACCCTGCCCCAATCCCGAGATGGACCAATCCCCTCAATCCCAGACCCCTCCCCAATTCCCAAACCCTCCCCAATGCCAGCCCCTGACCCAGTCCCAGACCCCTGCCCAGTCGCTGAACGGACCCTCCCTCAATCCCAGCCCGCCCCGATCCGGATCGGAGCCATCCCCGGAGCCTCCCCATTCCCGGACCGGACCCTTCAATCCCTTTTTGGGGCGGCTCCTGCCGCTTCCAGCCCATTTTTGGGGGATCCAAAGGGCTCCGGGGACCCTCCCCACTTTGGGGGTGTTGGGGTGGCCCCAGGGCCGCCCCGAGGGCCGAGGGGGGATGGAAACCCCCAAAGCCGGGGGGCTCCTGGGGGTCCCCAGTTCCCCCCGTCCCCACCCCAAAACAGCTCCTGGCCAATCAGAGCGCGCGGCGCTGCTGACAACTCAGTTGCCGGGCCGGCGATTTTCAGGCAATCAGCGCCTGCGATAGCGCTGCTCATCGGTTTGCCAGGCAGATCACAGCGCTTCTCAATGCGCTAGCCAATCAGAGACTGCGCGGGGCCATTTCTAGCCAATCAGAGCGCTTGTTCTCGATGACTCCTCAGTCGCCAGGCGGACCCGCAGCGCCCAGCGCTCCCCGGGAGCGGAATTTGGGGAGGGGGGAGGTGACCCTGGGGATGGGGATGGGGCGTGCGGGGGCAGCTGGGGCCGGACTGGTGGCACTGGTGGTGCTGAGAGCCCCCCCGGCCGCGGGGGTCGCGGTGAGAAGGGGTTGGGGGCCCCAAATTAAACCAAAGAGGGATCGGGACCCCCCCCCACGGAGCAGGAGGGGCCTGGAACCCCCAAAACCAAACACGGGGGAGGGGAGCGGGGATTGGGGGAACGATGGGGAAGGCGGGGGAAAGAGGGGGATGGGACACCCAAAAAGGATCAAGACAACTTGAGGTGGCCACCTTTCTATGTGGATGGTAGCCAATGGTAGCCAATGCTTTTTCCCAGTCCATGGGATCCCAGTCTGTGCAATCCCAGTCGATGTGGTCCCAGTCCATAGAATCTCAACCCAGTTTATCCCAGTGTGTACCGTCCTGATCCCTATGGTCCCATTCCATATGGTCCCAGTCCATAGGATCTCAGTCCAGGTGATCCCAGCCCATGTTTGATCCCAGTCTGTGTGGTTCTGCACACACTGCCAGGGTCTGAAATTCCAGTCACCAGCCAGGAAAAAATGTTCCTGCCCTTGAATGTCCTTGCTGTCCTCTCAACGAGTTAGAATAAAACTAAAAATCAATAAATTTGAATTTAAATAAAATAGAATAAAAATGAAATTTAAAAATTTCAACTCTTACAACCCTCCTAGGGCTCCGCTGCCGGAATCAGCAGGAGTGGTGTTGGCCTCTTCAGGGGAGTTAGAGTGGGACCCGACCAGAGCGGGGGCCCTTAAACCCCAAAAATCCACCCTGGGGGGCAAAACATCCCCTACAGCGGCTTGGAGTGAGTCCCCCAGAAAAATGTCACTTAAAGCTGTCATGATCACCCCTGAAAAGGGGCTTGTGAGGCTGTGGCCCCACAAACACCTGAAAATGGGGAGGAAAAAACACCCTTGGAGGGGTGAGGTCCCCCCAGACATCCCTAAAAAGAGAAAAACTCCTCTTCAGAGGGGCCTGAAGACCCTTCAGGGCACTCGAGGAGGGACAAGATCCCCTCCTCTGCTGGGGCCTCTCCGAGCCGGGAGCTCTCCCGTTGGCGGCTGCCCTCGGGGGAGCCCCGAACGACGGCGGCTCCTGGGCTGAGCCCCCCTCAGCCGGGGCTGTGGAGGGAACTGGGGGGGCTGGGACGGGGCCTGGGGGTCCTGGGGTGACCTGGGGGAGCCTCAGTGGGTCCCACCTCCCCCTGTGCCCCCTCTCCCACCCCCTTCCCAATATTGCCCCCAAACAAAAGCTTGTGGCTGTGCCCCCACCGACCTCCAGCCCTGGGAACCTGGAGCAAGAGGAAACCACAACTTTGCAAATGCTACCTGTGCCTGAAGCAAATGGAAAGAGAACTGGGGTGTGAAAAATAAAGCTTGTTTATTTTCAGAAAAACAGCAAAGAAAACACAGAACACATTTACATTGTAAGAATATTTGTAACAACAACTATCTATGGAACGTATATACCTAAGAACATATCTAACAAAAGTCTATGAAACGTATTTACAGAAGACAAAAAGAAGCCCTAAAACCTATAGCCTAAAGACAACAACAAACTCTACAACGTATGTACAAAAGGGTGGCATCTCTGTCCGGGATCTCCATCGGTCCTTGAGGAAAAGCAAGAGGCACGGTCACTCCAATCAGGCAGAGAGGGCTCTTCCATGTGCCCCCAGGCTGGCCCAGCAAGCGCAGCACAGGCTGGGGATGGCCACCAGAACCCAATGCACCGGGTCCCGCATCCCTGAGCAGGGACCACCCAGCCCAGTCCCAGCCTGGCAGCAGGGGACCCGCTCTGCCTGTGGGGACCACATGCCTGTCCTGCTGCTGGTATTGCTCTTCATCCCAAGATCATGGCCTCTTCCTCATCTTTCTCATCAATGTCCATGTCCTCAAGGTACTCTTCCATTTCCACGTCCATCTCCTCTTCCACATCTACCTCCATCTCTTCTTCACCAGTCTCTTCTCCATCCACTTCCATCTCCTCCTCTGGATCCATCTGCATGTCCACCTCCATCTCTTCCTCTCCAGTCTCTTCTCCATCCACTTCCATCTCCTCCTCTGTATCAATCTCCATGTCCACCTCCATCTCTTCCTCTCCAGTCTCTTCTCCATCCACTTCCATCTCCTCCTCTGGATCCATCTGCATGTCCACCTCCATCTCTTCCTCTCCACTCTCTTCTCCATCCACTTCCATCTCCTCCTCTGTATCAATCTCCATGTCCACCTCCATCGCATTGTCTCCACTCTCTTCGCCATCCACTTCCATGTCCTCCTCTCTATCAGCCTGCATGTCCACCTCCATCTCGTCCTCTCTCTCGGTGACAGCCTGCAGAGGTAGCAACACCTCAGAGTGGGGTCCCTGTCCCACCCCATCCCCACAGAACTCCAGCCCAGCCGGGCAGCTGGGGGGTGTCCACCTCCATGGAATGGCACTGTACTTTCCTCAGGACAAATGTGAGCATCCTGCAGGGACGGATGACAAAATCCAGGCAACAGAGAGCTTTCAGGACTGATGGGAGTATCAGGGCGCAGGTGACAAGAAGAGTGACAGGGAACATGGTGAAGGGTGAGCTGGCACGAGGGCTGGCACAGGGTGGGCTGACACAAGGGCCAGTGGTTGTGTTGTGCTCTTTGCTGGACGCTGGAAGTTCCTGCTGGAACATCACATCTGTGACATCACAGTGGATCTAAAGAGCATCTTGTTCCGAGCTGAGCAATCTTCCCCAGCCCATGCTGCTCACAGCCCTGTTGCCAAGGATGGGGCATCCACAGCCTGGGCCAGTGCCTCAGCAGCCTCCGTGTAAAAGAGCAGCTCCCTCAGATCCAACTTCAGTCAGCCTCCTGCAGTTGAAAGCCATCCCCCCTTGTCCTGTTGCCACGGGCCCGGCTGAACACTGTCCCCGTCTTTCCTGTGGGACCCTTCCAGTCCTGCAGAGCTGCAGGGAGGCCTCCCCAGTGTCTCCTCTTTCCAGGCTGAGCATCCCCAGCCCCACTTGGACGGCAGTCAGGTAGATCAGGGGGAGTCAAGGCTGAAGTCAAACAGCATCAGGAACTGAGAGGTGGAAGCTTTAGGCCCAGGTTTGCCTCTGTAATAACAGTGGAGGGGAAGATGGTGGGACACTGGCTCTGTTCTAACCGCTGATTATTTTCTTTTTTTTTTTTTTCCCCTTCTTTTCTGTCATGCTGATGCAGGTGTTGCTGTTTGCAAGGAAGCTTGGCACATTATCCATTGTCTTCTCCATTTGTGAAACACCGAGCAGAGTCTGGGCAGGCTGATGATGCAGAGCAAAACCTGCAAATACACCGGTGATCCTGAGCCTGGAGGGTGCAGCTAAACCCGGCCAAAAATAATTTCTGGAAAGTCAAGCCTGGTTTACATTTTCTTGAATTTGGCTATTCCTGAACCGGGGGAGAGGGCTTTCTGGGGAGGGGGTGCCACAGGGGTTCCCCCCCCCCATTTTTGGGAGGTTTCCCATGGTGCCCCCTCCCCAAAAAGCACCGCGGGCCCCCTGAGGTGGCTCCTGTTCCACCGGCCGGTGCCCCCTGATCCAGGACTGCCCCCGGTGAGTCTGGGGCGCTCTGGGGGGATTTTGGGGAGATTTTGGCGGCATGTATGGGCTTTGGGGGATTTTGTTGGGAGATTAGGGGGAATTATTGGATTTTGGAGAGAATTACTGGGTTTGTGGGGTTATGGGGGTTTTGTGGGTTTTGAGGATTTTGGATTTTAGGGATTTTTTAGGGTTTTGGGGTGGTTATTTTTTGGGGGGTTTATTGAAATTTTTGGGCGTTTTTTTGTTTTTTTTTTTTTTTTTTTTTAATTTTGGTGGGTTCCATTGGGATTTTGTGGGATTCTTTGGTGTTTAGGAGTTTTTAATTGGGATTTTTGGGGGATTTTGGGGGGTTTCAGTGGAATTTTGGGGGGCTTTGGAGTTGTCCCAGGGTGTGGGGAAGGGCTGAGAGGCACCAAAGTCTCCTTTAAACCCCTGAAAGTCCCAATAAACCCCATGAAATCGCAATTAAATTTCACAAATTCCCATTAGAACACCCTCGAATCCCAATAAAAGCCCACAAAATCCCAATTAAACCCCACAAATCCTCCCAAAAATGTCTCCAAAACCACAACAAGCCCCACAAAATACTCACGAGTCCAAAGAAATCTTGACAACAACCTAGAAAAAACCTACAAAACCCCCCCTAATCCCCACTAAAATTCCTAACAAACCCAAATCCCCAAAGAATCCCACTAAATGCCCCCACAATTCCAATAAATTGCCTCCAAATCCCCTAAAAATCCCAATAAAACCCAGAAATAATTCCAGAGGATCCCACAAAATCCCCACAAAATCCCAGTAAAACCTTCCAAAATTCTAAAGAAAACACAAAAAATTTCAATTAACCCCCAAATACCCCCAGGAAAACAACTTCCCCCTCAAAGCACCAATAAAACCCCTCAAAACCAAACTCCCCAAAATCCCCCAACTGCCTCCAAACCCAATAATTCTCCCCAAAAACCCCAACAATTCCCCATAAACTCCCAACACAATTCCCCAAAGCCCAAAAAAGCCCCAGATGCCCAAACCCCTCCCGAGCCCTCCCTGGTCCCTCCCGGTCCCGCCCAGGCCCGTCCGGGGCCGCGGCCAAAACTGCCCGGAGCGAACGCGGAGGTCCCGGAGCCACCCCGGAGCCGATCCCGGGCTCGGCCTCGGGCTCGGCCCCTTTGGGGGATTTTGGGCCGAACCGGGCAGGTTTAGGGTGGGCTTCAGATCCCTTGCGGGGATCCCGAGCCTTTTTGGGTGGATTTTCAGCCCCTGTGGCTGATTTGAGGCCGAATCTGGTGGGGTTTAGGGGGGATTTCAGACCCCTTTGGATGATTTTAGGCCCATGTGGGTGGGGCTGGGGCCCATTTGAGTGAGTTTAGGAAAAACTGGGCCCATATGGGTGAATCCTAATCCTGTGTGGGTGATTTTAGGTCCCTTTTTTGTGTATTTTGGGTGCATTTAAGTAGGGTTTTTTGCTGCTTTTGGCAATTTTAGGTTGAACCCAGCCTTTTTAGGGTGATTTTAGGTCTTCTTGTGTTGGTGTCAGGGACATTTTGGTGATTTTAGATACCTTTGGATGATTTTAGGCTGGACCAGATACTTTCAGGGTGGATTTTAGTCACATTTGAAAGATTTACGGGTGATCTTAAGCCATTTCTTGAGGGCTATAAAACACTTGGGGCAGTTTTAAGCCCCTTGGGTTGGATTTTAGAGCCCTCTGGATACTTTTAATCCCATTTGGTTGGTGTCAGGCCGAACCATGTGGATGTAGGCTGCATTTGATGCCCTTTTGGGTGATTTTGGGTCAAACCGGGCTTTTTTAGGACAGCGCGTCCCCCTGGCCCCGCTCCTTTCCCCTCACGGTTCCGCCCTTTCCTCGCTCCTTTCCCCTCATGGTTCTGCCCTTTCCTCGCTCCTTTCCCCTCATGGTTCAGGATCCCGGAGCGGGGGAGGAGGAGGAGGGAGGGAGGAAGAGGCGCAGCGGCAGCAGGGAGCAGCCGGAGGAGAGGAGAGAAGGAATCGCGTGGCCCTGGCGCTGCCTGAGCTCGCAGCACCCCGGGAGCATCGCCCCCATCCCGCAGGTGCCCAGGGAGGGGGAGCTCGGCCCAAATATCCTGGGGGGTGCCTGGGTTCGGGTTCTTTGGGAGGGACGTTTGGAGCTGGCAGGGCTCCAAAGCCGAGCCGCAGCTGGCCCTCGGGGGGACATCGGGGGGTCCCCGAGAGGTGTTTTCGGGGCATCCCAGTGTGGGTGGCGGCAGAGCCCCGTCGGGGGGACACCGGTTTTGGGGAGCCCCGGGAGAGCCGCGGCTGCCCTGAGCGGGAGCCCCGAGAGAGGAGAGCCCCAGAAGCCCCAGCGGGGAACCCGAGAGGGGGGGACCCCTGGCAGTGCCGGCACCCCGGCAATGGGGGGTGCTGGGGCTGGAGGGGCGGCATGGCCGGGAAAGGGGTGCGGGGCTCCCGGGGCCGCCAGGGGCTGCTCCCAGCAGGAGCCCAGTTGCTGACAGTCATTCCCCGTTATGATACAATTTGCCCCCAGCACTGTTCCCGTTGTTCCCAGTGCCATCCAGTGTTTTCCCAGTTCTCCCACTTGCCCCCAGAATAGTCCCAGTCACTCCCAGTAAGATCCCAGTATGAGTCCAGTATGATCCCAGTCTCTGCCAGCAGGGCCCCAGTCACTCACCCTTGTCCCCAGTTGCCCCCAGCGTGGTCCCAGTTGCCCCCAGCACATTCCCAGTGGCTCCATATGTGTCCCAGTCCTAGTGCAATGATGGGGAATACCAAACGCACTTGAGGCATCACGTACGGTTAACACCAAAGCTGTGGCTATGTTTGTGATGGGGTCATAGGTAAAGTTCACTAGGTTCCACCGGGATTGGAATTCCTTTTCAAAATCAGCGGCACTGTCCCAAACTATTTTCCGAATCTCAGTAGGAAAAGTGCCTTCTTCACCTTCTCTTATAATCGAGGCAGCAACCGACTGCATCCCTAATTGAGCCTGGATACAGCTGAGAGCTAAAGAAACGTTCTTTTGTGTGGCACCGAGTGCATCAATTACCAATTTGTGATCATTTACGCTTGCTTCCTCCCAACTTGGTAATATGTTTGATAGCAAGCGCTGATGTCTTCCCAAGGCCAAGAAGGACGACTGCAGTGGTTGTTGGAATTTGGTCAAATCTAGTGGTGGCAGCCAATGTGTTCATTAATACTTCTGAATCAATGCTATTTAGAATTCCCAATCCTGTTCCCACAGCACCGGTTATGTCTCTTAGCATCCGTCTTTTAGAAGGGTTCCGCTGTCGCAACCAGGTCGTCCAACCCTGAAAAGAAGTTTTTTTTGCATCAGCAAAATCAGGGGTATTTAACCCCATCGTTTGGGAATTGGGGAGTGTTTGACACCCCAGGATCTGGGATTTGGAGGGTTTGATCCTAAAATTTGGGGTTCGGGGCTGGGGGGGGGGGGGTAGGGCTTGACATCCCAGAGTTTGGGTTTGAGGGTGTTTGACCCCCCCAGTGTTTGAACCCCCAGGATTTGGGGTCGGGGGGAGTTGACCCCAGGATCTGGGGTGTTTGACCCGCTGGGTTTGGGGTCGGGGTTGAGAGCAGAGCCATTTCCTGGAAACAGCGGCGGGACCGGGACTGGGAACAGGATCGGGATCGGGAATGGGAGTGGGATCGGGGTCGGGAATGAGATCGGGAACGGGAACAGAAATGGGAATGGGATTGGGATCGGGAACAGGATCAGGAACGGGATTGGGCTCGGGAAGGGGAGAGGCCCTGGCCCAATAATGGACCCCTCCCCCAGGGAGCGACCCTGCCCCAATCCCGAGATGGACCAATCCCCTCAATCCCAGACCCCTCCCCAATTCCCAAACCCTCCCCAATGCCAGCCCCTGACCCAGTCCCAGACCCCTCCCCAGTCGCTGAACGGACCCTCCCTCAATCCCAGCCCGCCCCGATCCGGATCGGAGCCATCCCCGGAGCCTCCCCCATTCCCGGACCGGACCCTTCAATCCCTTTTTGGGGCGGCTCCTGCCGCTTCCAGCCCATTTTTGGGGGATCCAAAGGGCTCCGGGGACCCTCCCCACTTTGGGGGTGTTGGGGTGGCCCCAGGGCCGCCCCGAGGGCCGAGGGGGGATGGAAACCTCCAAAGCCGGGGGGCTCCTGGGGGTCCCCAGTTCCCCCCGTCCCCACCCCAAAACAGCTCCTGGCCAATCAGAGCGCGCGGCGCTGCTGACAACTCAGTTGCCGGGCCGGCGATTTTCAGGCAATCAGCGCCTGCGATAGCGCTGCTCATCGGTTGCCAGGCAGATCACAGCGCTTCTCAATGCGCTAGCCAATCAGAGACTGCGCGGGGCCATTTCTAGCCAATCAGAGCGCTTGTTCTCGATGACTCCTCAGTCGCCAGGCGGACCCGCAGCGCCCAGCGCTCCCCGGGAGCGGAATTTGGGGAGGGGGGAGGTGACCCTGGGGATGGGGATGGGGCGTGCGGGGGCAGCTGGGGCCGGACTGGTGGCACTGGTGGTGCTGAGAGCCCCCCCGGCCGCGGGGGTCGCGGTGAGAAGGGGTTGGGGGCCCCAAATTAAACCAAAGAGGGATCGGGACCCCCCCACGGAGCAGGAGGGGCCTGGAACCCCCAAAACCAAACACGGGGGAGGGGAGCGGGGATTGGGGGAACGATGGGGAAGGCGGGGGAAAGAGGGGGATGGGACACCCAAAAAGGATCAAGACAACTTGAGGTGGCCACCTTTCTATGTGGATGGTAGCCAATGGTAGCCAATGCTTTTTCCCAGTCCATGGGATCCCAGTCTGTGCAATCCCAGTCCATGTGGTCCCAGTCCATAGAATCTCAACCCAGTTTATCCCAGTGTGTACCGTCCTGATCCCTATGGTCCCATTCCATATGGTCCCAGTCCATAGGATCTCAGTCCAGGTGATCCCAGCCCATGTTTGATCCCAGTCTGTGTGGTTCTGCACACACTGCCAGGGTCTGAAATTCCAGTCACCAGCCAGGAAAAAATGTTCCTGCCCTTGAATGTCCTTGCTGTCCTCTCAACGAGTTAGAATAAAACTAAAAATCAATAAATTTGAATTTAAATAAAATAGAATAAAAATGAAATTTAAAAATTTCAACTCTTACAACCCTCCTAGGGCTCCGCTGCCGGAATCAGCAGGAGTGGTGTTGGCCTCTTCAGGGGAGTTAGAGTGGGACCCGACCAGAGCGGGGGCCCTTAAACCCCAAAAATCCACCCTGGGGGGCAAAACATCCCCTACAGCGGCTTGGAGTGAGTCCCCCAGAAAAATGTCACTTAAAGCTGTCATGATCACCCCTGAAAAGGGGCTTGTGGGGCTGTGGCCCCACAAACACCTGAAAATGGGGAGGAAAAAACACCCTTGGAGGGGTGAGGTCCCCCCAAACATCCCTAAAAAGAGAAAAACTCCTCTTCAGAGGGGCCTGAAGACCCTTCAGGGCACTCGAGGAGGGACAAGATCCCCTCCTCTGCTGGGGCCTCTCCGAGCCGGGAGCTCTCCCGTTGGCGGCTGCCCTCGGGGGAGCCCCGAACGACGGCGGCTCCTGGGCTGAGCCCCTCTCAGCCGGGGCTGTGGAGGGAACTGGGGGGGCTGGGACGGGGCCTGGGGGTCCTGGGGTGACCTGGGGGAGCCTCAGTGGGTCCCACCTCCCCCTGTGCCCCCTCTCCCACCCCCTTCTCAATATTGCCCCCAAACAAAAGCTTGTGGCTGTGCCAGCGCCCCCACCGACCTCCAGCCCTGGGAACCTGGAGCAAGCGGAAACCACAACTTTGCAAATGCTACCTGTGCCTGAAGCAAATGGAAAGAGAACTGGGGTGTGAAAAATAAAGCTTGTTTATTTTCAGAAAAACAGCAAAGAAAACACAGAACACATTTACATTGTAAGAATATTTGTAACAACAACTATCTATGGAACGTATATACCTAAGAACATATCTAACAAAAGTCTATGAAACGTATTTACAGAAGACAAAAAGAAGCCCTGAAACCTATAGCCTAAAGACAACAACAAACTCTACAACGTATGTACAAAAGGGTGGCATCTCTGTCCGGGATCTCCATCGGTCCTTGAGGAAAAGCAAGAGGCACGGTCACTCCAATCAGGCAGAGAGGGCTCTTCCATGTGCCCCCAGGCTGGCCCAGCAAGCGCAGCACAGGCTGGGGATGGCCACCAGAACCCAATGCACCGGGTCCCACATCCCTGAGCAGGGACCACCCAGCCCAGTCCCAGCCTGGCAGCAGGGGACCCGCTCTGCCTGTGGGGACCACATGCCTGTCCTGCTGCTGGTATTGCTCTTCATCCCAAGATCATGGCCTCTTCCTCATCTTTCTCATCAATGTCCATGTCCTCAAGGTACTCTTCCATTTCCACGTCCATCTCCTCTTCCACATCTACCTCCATCTCTTCTTCACCAGTCTCTTCTCCATCCACTTCCATCTCCTCCTCTGGATCCATCTGCATGTCCACCTCCATCTCTTCCTCTCCAGTCTCTTCTCCATCCACTTCCATCTCCTCCTCTGTATCAATCTCCATGTCCACCTCCATCTCTTCCTCTCCAGTCTCTTCTCCATCCACTTCCATCTCCTCCTCTGGATCCATCTGCATGTCCACCTCCATCTCTTCCTCTCCACTCTCTTCTCCATCCACTTCCATCTCCTCCTCTGTATCAATCTCCATGTCCACCTCCATCGCATTGTCTCCACTCTCTTCTCCATCCACTTCCATGTCCTCCTCTCTATCAGCCTGCATGTCCACCTCCATCTCGTCCTCTCTCTCGGTGACAGCCTGCAGAGGTAGCAACACCTCAGAGTGGGGTCCCTGTCCCACCCCATCCCCACAGAACTCCAGCCCAGCCGGGCAGCTGGGGGGTGTCCACCTCCATGGAATGGCACTGTACTTTCCTCAGGACAAATGTGAGCATCCTGCAGGGACGGATGACAAAATCCAGGCAACAGAGAGCTTTCAGGACTGATGGGAGTATCAGGGCGCAGGTGACGAGAAGAGTGACAGGGAACATGGTGAAGGGTGAGCTGGCACGAGGGCTGGCACAGGGTGGGCTGACACAAGGGCCAGTGGTTGTGTTGTGCTCTTTGCTGGACGCTGGAAGTTCCTGCTGGAACATCACATCTGTGACATCACAGTGGATCTAAAGAGCATCTTGTTCCGAGCTGAGCAATCTTCCCCAGCCCATGCTGCTCACAGCCCTGTTGCCAAGGATGGGGCATCCACAGCCTGGGCCAGTGCCTCAGCAGCCTCCGTGTAAAAGAGCAGCTCCCTCAGATCCAACTTCAATCAGCCTCCTGCAGTTGAAAGCCATCCCCCCTTGTCCTGTTGCCACGGGCCCGGCTGAACACTGTCCCCGTGTCCCCGTCTTTCCTGTGGGACCCTTCCAGTCCTGCAGAGCTGCACTGAGGCCTCCCCAGTGTCTCCTGTTTCCAGGCTGAGCATCCCCAGCCCCACTTGGACGGCAGTCAGGTAGATCAGGGGGAGTCAAGGCTGAAGTCAAACAGCATCAGGAACTGAGAGGTGGAAGCTTTAGGCCCAGGTTTGCCTCTATAATAACAGTGGAGGGGAAGATGGTGGGACACTGGCTCTGTTCTAACCGCTGATTATTTTCTTTTTTTTTTTTTTTTTCCCTTCTTTTCTGTCATGCTGATGCAGGTGTTGCTGTTTGCAAGGAAGCTTGGCACAATATCCATTGTCTTCTCCATTTGTGAAACACCGAGCAGAGTCTGGGCAGGCTGGTGATGCAGAGCAAAACCTGCAAATACACCGGTGATCCTGAGCCTGGAGGGTGCAGCTAAACCCGGCCAAAAATAATTTCTGGAAAGTCAAGCCTGGTTTACATTTTCTTGAGTTTGGCTATTCCTGATCCGGGTGAGGGGGCTTTCTGGGGAGGGGGTGCCACAGGGTTCCACCCCCCCCATTTTTGGGAGGTTTCCCATGGTGCCCCCTCCCCAAAAAGCACCGCGGGCCCCCTGAGGTGGCTCCTGTTCCACCGGCCGGTGCCCCCTGATCCAGGACTGCCCCCGGTGAGTCTGGGGCACTCTGGGGGATTTTGGGGAGATTTTGGCGGCATGTATGGGCTTTGGGGGATTTTGTTGGGAGATTAGGGGGAATTATTGGATTTTGGAGAGAATTACTGGGTTTGTGGGGGTTATGGGGGTTTTGTGGGTTTTGAGGATTTTGGATTTTAGGGATTTTTTAGGGTTTTGGGGTGGTTATTTTTTGGGGGGGTTTATTGAAATTTTTGGGCTTTTTTTTTTTTTTGTTTGTTTTTTTTTTTTTTTAATTTTGGTGGGTTCCATTGGGATTTTGTGGGATTCTTTGGTGTTTAGGAGTTTTTAATTGGGATTTTTGGGGGATTTTGGGGGGTTTTAGTGGAATTTTGGGGGGCTTTGGAGTTGTCCCAGGGTGTGGGGAAGGGCTGAGAGGCACCAAAGTCTCCTTTAAACCCCTGAAAGTCCCAATAAACCCCATGAAATCGCAATTAAATTTCACAAATTCCCATTAGAACACCCTCGAATCCCAATAAAAGCCCACAAAATCCCAATTAAACCCCACAAATCCTCCCAAAAATGTCTCCAAAACCACAACAAGCCCCACAAAATACTCACGAGTCCAAAGAAATCTTGACAACAACCTAGAAAAACCTACAAAACCCCCCCTAATCCCCACTAAAATTCCTAACAAACCCAAATCCCCAAAGAATCCCACTAAATGCCCCCACAATTCCAATAAATTGCCTCCAAATCCCCTAAAAATCCCAATAAAACCCAGAAATAATTCCAGAGGATCCCACAAAATCCCCACAAAATCCCAGTAAAACCTTCCAAAATTCTAAAGAAAACACAAAAAATTTCAATTAACCCCCAAATACCCCCAGGAAAACAACTTCCCCCTCAAAGCACCAATAAAACCCCTCAAAACCAAACTCCCCAAAATCCCCCAACTGCCTCCAAACCCAATAATTCTCCCAAAAAACCCCAACAATTCCCTGTAAACTCCCAACACAATTCCCAAAAGCCCAAAAAAGCCCCAGATGTCCAAACCCCTCCCGAGCCCTCCCTGGTCCCTCCCGGTCCCGCCCAGGCCCGTCCGGGGCCGCGGCCAAAACTGCCCGGAGCGAACGCGGAGGTCCCGGAGCGACCCCGGAGCCGATCCCGGGCTCAGCCTCGGGCTCAGCCCCTTTGGGGGATTTTGGGCCGAACCGGGCAGGTTTAGGGTGGGCTTCAGATCCCTTGCGGGGATCCCGAGCCTTTTTGGGTGGATTTTCAGCCCCTGTGGCTGATTTGAGGCGAATCTGGTGGGGTTTAGGGGGGATTTCAGACCCCTTTGGATGATTTTAGGCCCATGTGGGTGGGGCTGGGGCCCATTTGAGTGAGTTTAGGAAAAACTGGGCCCATATGGGTGAATCCTAATCCTGTGTGGGTGATTTTAGGTCCCTTTTTTGTGTATTTTGGGTGCATTTAAGTAGGGTTTTTTGCTGCTTTGGGCAATTTTAGGTTGAACCAAGCCTTTTTAGGGTGATTTTAGGTCTTCTTGTGTTGGTGTCAGGGACATTTTGGTGATTTTAGATACCTTTGGATGATTTTAGGCTGGACCAGATACTTTCAGGGTGGATTTTAGTCACATTTGAAAGATTTACGGGTGATCTTAAGCCATTTCTTGAGGCTATAAAACACTTGGGGCAGTTTTAAGCCCCTTTGGTTGGATTTTAGAGCCCTCTGGATACTTTTAATCCCATTTGGTTGGTGTCAGCCGAACCATGTGGATGTAGGCTGCATTTGATGCCCTTTTGGGTGATTTTTGGGTCAAACCGGGCTTTTTTTAGGACAGCGCGTCCCCCTGGCCCCGCTCCTTTCCCCTCACGGTTCTGCCCTTTCCTCGCTCCTTTCCCCTCATGGTTCAGGATCCCGGAGCGGGGCAGGAGGAGGAGGGAGGGAGGAAGAGGCGCAGCGGGCAGCAGGGAGCAGCCGGAGAGAGGGAGAGAAGGAATCGCGTGGCCCTGGCGCTGCCTGAGCTCGCAGCACCCCGGGAGCATCGCCCCCATCCCGCAGGTGCCCGGGGAGGGGGAGCTCGGCCCAAAGTATCCTGGGGGGTGCCTGGGTTCGGGTTCTTTGGGAGGGATGTTTGGAGCTGGCAGGGCTCCAAAGCCGAGCCGCAGCTGCCCTCGGGGGGACATCGGGGGGTCCCCGAGAGGTGTTTTTGGGGGATCCCAGTGTGGGTGGCGGCAGAGCCCCGTCGGGGGGACACCGGTTTTGGGGAGCCCCGGGAGAGCCGCGGCTGCCCTGAGCGGGAGCCCCGAGAGAGGAGAGCCCCAGAAGCCCCAGCGGGGAACCCGAGAGGGGGGGACCCCTGGCAGTGCCGGCACCCCGGCAATGGGGGGGTGCTGGGGCTGGAGGGGCGGCATGGCCGGGAAAGGGGTGCGGGGCTCCCGGGGCCGCCCAGGGGCTGCTCCAGCAGGAGCCCAGTTGCTGACAGTCATTCCCCGTTATGATACAATTTGCCCCCAGCACTGTTTCCCGTTGTTCCCAGTGCCATCCAGTGTATTCCCAGTTCTCCCACTTGCCCCCAGAATAGTCCCAGTCACTCCCAGTAAGATCCCAGTATGAGTCCAGTATGATCCCAGTCTCTGCCAGCAGGGCCCCAGTCCACTCACCCTTGTCCCCAGTTGCCCCCAGCGTGGTCCAGTTGCCCCCAGCACATTCCAGTGCTCCATATGTGTCCCAGTCCTAGTGCAATGATGGGGAATACCAAACGCACTTGAGGCATCACGTACGGTTAACACCAAAGCTGTGGCTATGTTTGTGATGGGGTCATAGGTAAAGTTCCACTAGGTTCCACCGGGATTGGAATTCCTTTTCAAATCAGTGGCACTGTCCCAAACTATTTCCGAATCTCAGTAGGAAAAGTGCTTTCTTCACCTTCTCTTATAATCGAGGCAGCAACCGACTGCATCCCTAATTGAGCCTGGATACAGCTGAGAGCTAAAGAAACGTTCTTTTGTGTGGCACCGAGTGCATCAATTACCAATTTGTGATCATTTACGCTTGCTTCCTCCCAACTTGGTAATATGTTTGATAGCAAGCGCTGATGTCTTCCCAAGGCCAAGAAGGACGACTGCAGTGGTTGTTGGAATTTGGTCAAATCTAGTGGTGGCAGCCAATGTGTTCATTAATCTTCTGAATCAATGCTATTTAGAATTCCCAAGCCTGTTCCCACAGCACCGTTATGTCTCTTAGCATCCGTCTTTTAGAAGGGTTCCGCTGTCGCAACCAGGTCGTCCAACCCTGAAAAGAAGTTTTTTTTCCATCAGCAAAATCAGGGGTATTTAACCCCATCGTTTGGGAATTGGGGAGTGTTTGACACCCCAGGATCTGGGATTTGGAGGGTTTTGATCCTAAAATTTGGGGTCGGGGCTGGGGGGGGGGGGTAGGGCTTGACATCCCAGAGTTTGGGTTTGAGGGTGTTTGACCCCCCCAGTGTTTGAACCCCCAGGATTGGGGTCGGGGAGAGTTGACCCCAGGATCTGGGGTGTTTGACCCGCTGGGTTTGGGGTCGGGGTTGAGAGCAGAGCCATTTCCTGGAAACAGCGGCGGGACCGGGACTGGAACAGGATTGGGATCGGGAATGGGAGTGGGATCGGGGTCGGGAATGAGATCGGGAACGGGAACAGAAATGGGAATGGGATTGGGATCGGGAACAGGATCAGGAACGGGATTGGGCTCGGGAAGGGGAGAGGCCCTGGCCCAATAATGGACCCCTCCCCCAGGGAGCGACCCTGCCCCAATCCCGAGATGGACCAATCCCCTCAATCCAGACCCCTCCCAATTCCCAAACCCTCCCAATGCCAGCCCCTGACCCAGTCCCCAGACCCCTGCCCAGTCTCTGAACGGACCCTCCCTCAATCCCAGCCCGCCCCGATCCGGATCGGAGCCATCCCCGGAGCCTCCCCCATTCCCGGACCGGACCCTTCAATCCCTTTTTGGGGCGGCTCCTGCCGCTTCCAGCCCATTTTTGGGGGATCCAAAGGGCTCCGGGGACCCTCCCCACTTTGGGGGTGTTGGGGTGGCCCCAGGGCCGCCCCGAGGGCCGAGGGGGGATGAAACCCCCAAAGCCGGGGGGCTCCTGGGGGTCCCCAGTTCCCCCCGTCCCCACCCCAAAACAGCTCCTGGCCAATCAGAGCGCGCGGCGCTGCCTGACAACTCAGTTGCCGGGCCGGCGATTTTCAGGCAATCAGCGCCTGCGATAGCGCTGCTCATCGGTTGCCAGGCAGATCAAAACGCTTCTCAATGCGCTAGCCAATCAGAGACTGCGCGGGGCCATTCTAGCCAATCAGAGCGCTTGTTCTCGATGACTCCTCAGTCGCCAGGCGGAGCCGCAGCGCCCAGCGCTCCCCGGGAGCGGAATTTGGGGAGGGGGGAGGTGACCCTGGGGATGGGGATGGGGCGTGCGGGGGCAGCTGGGGCCGGACTGGTGGCACTGGTGGTGCTGAGAGCCCCCCCGGCCGCGGGGGGTCACGGTGAGAAGGGGTTGGGGGCCCCAAATTAAACCAAAGAGGGATCGGGACCCCCCCACGGAGCAGGAGGGGCCTGGAACCCCCAAAACCAAACACGGGGGAGGGGAGCGGGGATTGGGGGAACGATGGGGAAGGCTGGGGAAAGAGGGGGATGGGACACCCAAAAAGGATCAAGACAACTTGAGGTGGCCACCTTTCTATGTGGATGGTAGCCAATGGTAGCCAATGCTTTTCCCAGTCCATGGATCCCAGTCTGTGCAATCCCCGTCCATGTGGTCCCAGTCCATAGAATCTCAACCCAGTTATCCCAGTGTGTACCGTCCTGATCCCTATGGTCCCATTCCACATGGTCCCAGTCCATAGGATCTCAGTCCAGGTGATCTCAGCCCATGTTTGATCCCAGTCTGTGTGGTTCTGCACACACTGCCAGGGTCTGAAATTCCAGTCACCAGCCAGGAAAAAATGTTCCTGCCTTGAATGTCCTTGCTGTCCTCTCAACGAGTTATTAATAAAACTAAAAATCAATAAATTTGAATTAAATAAAATAGAATAAAAATGAAATTTAAAAATTTCAACTCTTACAACCCTCCCAGGGCTCCGCTGCCGGAATCAGCAGGAGTGGTGTTGGCCTCTTCAGGGGAGTTAGAGTGGGACCCGACCAGAGCGGGGGCCCTTAAACCCCAAAAATCCACCCTGGGGGGCAAAACATCCCCTACAGTGGCTTGGAGTGAGTCCCCCAGAAAAATGTCACTTAAAGCTGTCATGATCACCCCTGAAAAGGGGCTTGTGGGGCTGTGGCCCCACAAACACCTGAAAATGGGGAGGAAAAAACACCCTTGGAGGGGTGAGGTCCCCCCCAAACATCCCTAAAAAGAGAAAAACTCCTCTTCAGGAGGGGCCTGAAGACCCTTCAGGGCCCTCGAGGAGGGACAAGATCCCCTCCTCTGCTGGGGCTTCTCCGAGCCGGGAGCTCTCCCGTTGGCGGCTTCCCTCGGGGGAGCCCCGAACGACGGTGGCTCCTGGGCTGAGCCCCCTCAGCCGGGGCTGTGGAGGGAACTGGGGGGCTGGGACGGGGCCTGGGGGTCCTGGGGTGACCTGGGGGAGCCTCAGTGGGTCCCACCTCCCCCTGGTGCCCCCTCTCCCACCCCTTCCCAATATTGCCCCCAAACAAAAGCTTGTGGCTGTGCCCCACCAACCTCCAGCCCTGGGAACCTGGAGCAAGCGGAAACCACAACTTTGCAAATGCTACCTGTGCCTGAAGCAAATGAAAGAGAACTGGGGTGTGGAAAAATAAAGCTTGTTTATTTTCAGAAAAACAGCAAAGAAAACACAGAACACATTTACATTGTAAGATATTTGTAACAACAACTATCTATGGAACGTATATACCTAAGAACATATCTAACAAAAGTCTATGAAACGTATTTACAGAAGACAAAAAGAGCCCTAAAACCTATAGCTAAAGACAACAACAAACTCTACAACGTATGTACAAAAGGGTGGCATCTCTGTCCGGGATCTCCATCGGTCCTTGAGGAAAAGCAAGAGGCACGGTCACTCCAATCAGGCAGAGAGGGCTCTTCCATGTGCCCCCAGGCTGGCCCAGCAAGCGCAGCACAGGCTGGGGATGGCCACCAGAACCCAATGCACCGGGTCCCACATCCCTGAGCAGGGACCACCAAGCCCAGTCCCAGCCTGGCAGCAGGGGACCCGCTCTGCCTGTGGGGACCACATGCCTGTCCTGCTGCTGGCATTGCTCTTCATCCCAAGATCATGGCCTCTTCCTCATCTTTCTCATCAATGTCCATGTCCTCAAGGTACTCTTCCATTTCCACGTCCATCTCCTCTTCCACATCTACCTCCATCTCTTCTTCACCAGTCTCTTCTCCATCCACTTCCATCTCCTCCGCTGGATCCATCTGCATGTCCACCTCCATCTCTTCCTCTCCAGTCTCTTCTCCATCCACTTCCATCTCCTCCTCTGTATCAATCTCCATGTCCACCTCCATCTCTTCTCTCCAGTCTCTTCTCCATCCACTTCCATCTCCTCCTCTGTATCCATCTGCATGTCCACCTCCATCTCTTCCTCTCCACTCTCTTCTCCATCCACTTCCATCTCCTCCTCTGTATCCATCTCCATGTCCACCTCCATCGCATTGTCTCCACTCTCTTCTCCATCCACTTCCATGTCCTCCTCTCTATCAGCCGCATGTCCACCTCCATCTCGTCCTCTCTCTCGGTGACAGCCTGCAGAGTTAGCAACACCTCAGAGTGGGGTCCCTGTCCCACCCCATCCCCACAGAACTCCAGCCCAGCCGGGCAGCTGGGGGGTGTCCACCTCCATGGAATGGCACTGTACCTTCCTCAGGACAAATGTGAGCATCCTGCAGGGACAGATGACAAAATCCAGGCAACAGAGAGCTTTCAGGACTGATGGGAGTATCAGGGCGCAGGTGACGAGAAGAGTGACAGGGAACATGGTGAAGGGTGAGCTGGCACGAGGGCTGGCACAGGGTGGGCTGACACAAGGGCCAGTGGTTGTGTTGTGCTCTTTGCTGGACGCTGGAAGTTCCTGCTGGAACATCACATCTGTGACATCACAGTGGATCTAAAGAGCATCTTGTTCCGAGCTGAGCAATCTTCCCCAGCCCATGCTGCTCACAGCCCTGTTGCCAAGGATGGGCATCCACAGCCTGGGCCAGTGCCTCAGCAGCCTCCGTGTAAAAGAGCAGCTCCCTCAGATCCAACTTCAATCAGCCTCCTGCAGTTGAAAGCCATCCCCCCTTGTCCTGTTGCCACGGGCCCGGCTGAACACTGTCCCCGTCTTTCCTGTGGGACCCTTCCAGTCCTGCAGAGCTGCACTGAGGCCTCCCCAGTGTCTCCTGTTTCCAGGCTGAGCATCCCCAGCCCCACTTGGACGGCAGTCAGGTAGATCAGGGGGAGTCAAGGCTGAAGTCAAACAGCATCAGGAACTGAGAGGTGGAAGCTTTAGGCCCAGGTTTGCTCTATAATAACAGTGGAGGGGAAGATGGTGGGACACTGGCTCTGTTCTAACCGCTGATTATTTTCTTTTTTTTTTTTTTTTCCCTTCTTTTCTGTCATGCTGATGCAGGTGTTGCTGTTTGCAAGGAAGCTTGGCACAATATCCATTGTCTTCTCCATTTGTGAAACACCGAGCAGAGTCTGGCAGGCTGGTGATGCAGAGCAAAACCTGCAAATACACCGGTGATCCTGAGCCTGGAGGGTGCAGCTAACCCGGCCAAAAATAATTTCTGGAAAGTCAAGCCTGGTTTACATTTTCTTGAGTTTGGCTATTCCTGATCCGGGTGAGGGGGCTTTCTGGGGAGGGGGTGCCACAGGGTTCCACCCCCCCCATTTTTGGGAGGTTTCCCATGGTGCCCCCTCCCCAAAAAGCACCGCGGGCCCCCTGAGGTGGCTCCTGTTCCACCGGCCGGTGCCCCCTGATCCAGGACTGCCCCCGGTGAGTCTGGGGCGCTCTGGGGGGATTTTGGGGAGATTTTGGCGGCATGTATGGGCTTTGGGGGATTTTGTTGGGAGATTAGGGGGAATTATTGGATTTTGGAGAGAATTACTGGGTTTGTGGGGTTATGGGGGTTTTGTGGGTTTTGAGGATTTTGGATTTTAGGGATTTTTTAGGGTTTTGGGGTGGTTATTTTTTGGGGGGTTTATTGAAATTTTTGGGCTTTTTTTTTTTTTTTTTTTTTTTTTTTTTTTTTTTTTTTTTTTTTTTTAATTTTGGTGGGTTCCATTGGGATTTTGTGGGATTCTTTGGTGTTTAGGAGTTTTTAATTGGGATTTTTGGGGATTTTGGGGGGTTTTAGTGGAATTTTGGGGGGCTTTGGAGTTGTCCCAGGGTGTGGGGAAGGGCTGAGAGGCACCAAAGTCTCCTTTAAACCCTGAAAGTCCAATAAACCCCATGAAATCGCAATTAAATTTCACAAATTCCCATTAGAACACCCTCGAATCCCAATAAAAAGCCCACAAAATCCCAATTAAACCCCACAAATCCTCCCAAAAATGTCTCCAAAACCACAACAAGCCCCACAAAATACTCACGAGTCCAAAGAAATCTTGACAACAACCTAGAAAAACCTACAAAACCCCCCCTAATCCCCACTAAAATTCCTAACAAACCCAAATCCCCAAAGAATCCCACTAAATGCCCCCACAATTCCAATAAATTGCCTCCAAATCCCCTAAAAAATCCCAATAAAACCCAGAAATAATTCCAGAGGATCCCACAAAATCCCCACAAAATCCCAGTAAAACCTTCCAAAATTCTAAAGAAAACACAAAAAATTTCAATTAACCCCCAAATACCCCCAGGAAAACAACTTCCCCCTCAAAGCACCAATAAAACCCCTCAAAACCAAACTCCCCAAAATCCCCCAACTGCCTCCAAACCCAATAATTCTCCCCAAAAACCCCAACAATTCCCTGTAAACTCCCAACACAATTCCCAAAAGCCCAAAAAAGCCCCAGATGTCCAAACCCCTCCCGAGCCCTCCCTGGTCCCTCCCGGTCCCGCCCAGGCCCGTCCGGGGCCGCGGCCAAAACTGCCCGGAGCGAACGCGGAGGTCCCGGAGCGACCCCGGAGCCGATCCCGGGCTCAGCCTCGGGCTCAGCCCCTTTGGGGGATTTTGGGCCGAACCGGGCAGGTTTAGGGTGGGCTTCAGATCCCTTGCGGGGATCCCGAGCCTTTTTGGGTGGATTTTCAGCCCCTGTGGCTGATTTGAGGCCGAATCTGGTGGGGTTTAGGGGGGATTTCAGACCCCTTTGGATGATTTTAGGCCCATGTGGGTGGGGCTGGGGCCCATTTGAGTGAGTTTAGGAAAAACTGGGCCCATATGGGTGAATCCTAATCCTGTGTGGGTGATTTTAGGTCCCTTTTTTGTGTATTTTGGGTGCATTTAAGTAGGGTTTTTTGCTGCTTTGGGCAATTTTAGGTTGAACCAAGCCTTTTTAGGGTGATTTTAGGTCTTCTTGTGTTGGTGTCAGGGACATTTTGGTGATTTTAGATACCTTTGGATGATTTTAGGCTGGACCAGATACTTTCAGGGTGGATTTTAGTCACATTTGAAAGATTTACGGGTGATCTTAAGCCATTTCTTGAGGGCTATAAAACACTTGGGGCAGTTTTAAGCCCCTTTGGTTGGATTTTAGAGCCCTCTGGATACTTTTAATCCCATTTGGTTGGTGTCAGGCCGAACCATGTGGATGTAGGCTGCATTTGATGCCCTTTTGGGTGATTTTGGGTCAAACCGGGCTTTTTTAGGACAGCGCGTCCCCCTGGCCCCGCTCCTTTCCCCTCACGGTTCCGCCCTTTCCTCGCTCCTTTCCCCTCACGGTTCTGCCCTTTCCTCGCTCCTTTCCCCTCATGGTTCAGGATCCCGGAGCGGGGCAGGAGGAGGAGGGAGGGAGGAAGAGGCGCAGCGGCAGCAGGGAGCAGCCGGAGGAGAGGAGAGAAGGAATCGCGTGGCCCTGGCGCTGCCTGAGCTCGCAGCACCCCGGGAGCATCGCCCCCATCCCGCAGGTGCCCAGGGAGGGGGAGCTCGGCCCAAATATCCTGGGGGGTGCCTGGGTTCGGGTTCTTTGGGAGGGATGTTTGGAGCTGGCAGGGCTCCAAAGCCGAGCCGCAGCTGGCCCTCGGCCAGCTATTCCTCCGGATAGCTCCGGAGCCGCACTTCTGCTTCTCTAGTCATCGCTATCTTAGCGAAAAGCTTTCCCACTCCAGTTGGCAAGGGGAGAGCGTACCTGCACTGCACACTAACCGCGGTTTGCAAAGAAAGAGGATTTGCTGCACATTCCAAGGACACGGCTCTTTCCGAGGCAATCTGCAACCTGCTGTCAGATGGAAGTGCTCTCTGCCCTCTCCTGCCCAGCTCTAGGTACTAGCGGGCACTTTCCAGCCTGGGCGAGGCAAACAACCTCGAGAGATGTCACAGAGCCTAAGTGGAGCACAAATGCTCAAAAGCAGCAAAGCTGAAGAGCCTGGCTCAGCTTCACTAGTGTGCAATTGACTGACTGCGAAAAACAAAGCAGCAGAGCACCGGGCTTCTGGGCGCTGTGAAGGCAATTGCCAAAACCAGGCAGCTGCTCCTTCCCAAGCACAGGCAGCTGCCTATGTTCTTGCTTGTCGACAAACTCACCGCTGCCCTTCTTTTCAGCAGCTGCCACCGTCTTCGGTGCATCTCGGAGCCTCTGGCGACGAGCAAGACTTGCCAAGGTGGGACGCATCAGGACCAAGTCAAAACCCAGGCAAGTTGTCCTGGAACGCTTTCCATTCGCTTGCCGAGAGTGAATTCAACAGGCAGGAGAGCGGCAGCCACCGTCCTCCAGCAGTCTGAAGGCTTCGCACACAAGCCCGCTTCTTTGCGGCTTCGTTCTTCGCCTCTTCCAAGCAACCGCCATCTCTGCTTCTCGGAGGCGAAGAAGCGGCTAATTCGCGCACAGCTCAGTAAAGCGGCAGCAAAGCGCTCCGGAGCGCCGCTTCAAGCCGAAAGACGCCGGGAAACGGCACTTTCTTCCGGATAGCTCCGGAGCCGCGCTTCTGCTTCTCTAGTCATCTCTAGCTTAGCGAAAAGCTTTCCCACTCCATTTGGCAAGGGGGGAGCATACCTGCACTGCACACTAACCGCGGTTTGCAAAGAAAGAGGATTTGCTGCACATTCCAAGGACACGGCTCTTTCCGAGGCAATCTGCAACCTGCTGTCAGATGGAAGTGCTCTCTGCCCTCTCCTGCCCAGCTCTAGGTACTAGCGGGCACTTTCCAGCCTGGCCGAGGCAAACAACCTCGAGAGATGTCACAGAGCCTAAGTGGAGCACAGATGCTAAGAAATAGCAAAGCTGAAGAGCCTGGCTCAGCTTCACTAGTGTGCAATTGACTGACTGCGAAAAACAAAGCAGCAGAGCACCGGGCTTCTGGGCGCTGTGAAGGCAATTGCCAAAACCAGGCAGCTGCTCCTTCCCAAGCACAGGCAGCTGCCTATGTTCTTGCTTGTCGACAAACTCACCGCTGCCCTTCTTTTCAGCAGCTGCCACCGTCTTCGGTGCATCTCGGAGCCTCTGGCGACGAGCAAGACTTGCCAAGGTGGGACGCATCAGGACCAAGTCAAAACCCAGGCAATTTGTCCTGGAATGCTTTCCATTCGCTTGCCGAGAGTGAATTCAACAGGCAGGAGAGCGGCAGCCACCGTCCTCCAGCAGTCTGAAGGCTTCGCACACAAGCCCGCTTCTTTGCGGCTTCGTTCTTCGCCTCTTCCAAGCAACCGCCATCTCTGCTTCTCGGAGGCGAAGAAGCGGCTAATTCGCGCACAGCTCAGTAAAGCGGCAGCAAAGCGCTCCGGAGCGCCGCTTCAAGCCGAAAGACGCCGGGAAACGGCACTTTCTTCCGGATAGCTCCGGAGCCGCGCTTCTGCTTCTCTAGTCATCTCTAGCTTAGCGAAAAGCTTTCCCACTCCATTTGGCAAGGGGGGAGCGTACCTGCACTGCACACTAACCGCGGTTTGCAAAGAAAGAGGATTTGCTGCACATTCCAAGGACACGGCTCTTTCCGAGGCAATCTGCAACCTGCTGTCAGATGGAAGTGCTCTCTGCCCCCTCCTGCCCAGCTCTAGGTACTAGCGGGCACTTGCCAGCCTGGGCGAGGCAAACAACCTCCAGAGATGTCACAGAGCCTAAGTGGAGCACAGATGCTAAGAAATAGCAAAGCTGAAGAGCCTGGCTCAGCTTCACTAGTGTGCAATTGACTGACTGCGAAAAACAAAGCAGCAGAGCACCGGGCTTCTGGGCGCTGTGAAGGCAATTGCCAAAACCAGGCAGCTGTTCCTTCCCAAGCACAGGCAGCTGCCCATGTTCTTGCTTGTCGACAAACTCACCGCTGCCCTTCTTTTCAGCAGCTGCCACCGTCTTCGGTGCATCTCGGAGCCTCTGGCGACGAGCAAGACTTGCCAAGGTGGGACACATCAGGACCAAGTCAAAACCCAGGCAAGTTGTCCTGGAACGCTTTCCATTCGCTTGCCGAGAGTGAATTCAAGAGGCAGGAGAGCGGCAGCCACCGTCCTCTGGCAGTCGGAAGGCTTCGCACACAAGCCCGCTTCTTTGCGGCTTCGTTCTTCGCCTCTTCCAAGCAACCGCGATCTCTGCTTCTCGGAGGCGAAGAAGCGGCTAATTCGCGCACAGCTCAGTAAAGCGGCAGCAAAGCGCTCCGGAGCGCCGCTTCAAGCCGAAAGACGCCGGGAAGCAGCACTTTCCTCCGGATAGCTCCGGAGCCGCGCTTCTGCTTCTCTAGTCATCGCTATCTTAGCGAAAAGCTTTCCCACTCCAGTTGGCAAGGGGAGAGCGTACCTGCACTGCACACTAACCGCGGTTTGCAAAGAAAGAGGATTTGCTGCACATTCCAAGGACACGGCTCTTTCCGAGGCAATCTGCAACCTGCTGTCAGATGGAAGTGCTCTCTGCCCTCTCCTGCCCAGCTCTAGGTACCTGCGGGCACTTTCCAGCCTGGCCGAGGCAAACAACCTCCAGAGATGTCACAGAGCATAAGTGGAGCACAGATGCTCAAAAGCAGCAAAGCTGAAGAGCCTGGCTCAGCTTCACTAGTGTGCAATTGACTGACTGCGAAAAACAAAGCAGCAGAGCACCGGGCTTCTGGGCGCTGTGAAGGCAATTGCCAAAACCAGGCAGCTGTTCCTTCCCAAGCACAGGCAGCTGCCTATGTTCTTGCTTGTCGACAAACTCACCGCTGCCCTTCTTTTCAGCAGCTGCCACCGTCTTCGGTGCATCTCGGAGCCTCTGGCAACGAGCAAGACTTGCCAAGGTGGGACACATCAGGACCAAGTAAAAACCCAGGCAAGTTGTCCTGGAATGCTTTCCATTCGCTTGCCGAGAGTGAATTCAAGAGGCAGGAGAGCGGCAGCCACTGTCCTCTGGCAGTCGGAAGGCTTCACAAACAAGCCCGCTTCTTTGCGGCTTCGTTCTTCGCCTCTTCTAAGCAACCGCGATCTCTGCTTCTCGGAGGCGAAGAAGCGGCTAATTCGCGCACAGCTCAGTAGAGCGGCAGCGCAGCGCTCCGGAGCGCCGCTTCAAGCCGAAAGACCCCGGGAAGAGGCACTTTCCTCCGGATAGCTCCGGAGCCGCGCTTCTGCTTCTCTAGTCATCTCTAGCTTAGCGAAAAGCTTTCCCACTCCATTTGGCAAGGGGAGAGTGTACCTGCACTGCACACTAACCGCGGTTTGCAAAGAAAGAGGATTTGCTGCACATTCCAAGGACACGGCTCTTTCCGAGGCAATCTGCAACCTGCTGTCAGATGGAAGTGCTCTCTGCCCTCTCCTGCCCAGCTCTAGGTACTAGCGGGCACTTTCCAGCCTGGGCGAGGCAAACAACCTCGAGAGATGTCACAGAGCCTAAGTGGAGCACAGATGCTCAAAAGCAGCAAAGCTGAAGAGCCTGGCTCAGCTTCACTAGTGTGCAATTGACTGACTGCGAAAAACAAAGCAGCAGAGCACCGGGCTTCTGGGCGCTGTGAAGGCAATTGCCAAAACCAGGCAGCTGCTCCTTCCCAAGCACAGGCAGCTGCCTATGTTCTTGCTTGTCGACAAACTCACCGCTGCCCTTCTTTTCAGCAGCTGCCACCGTCTTCGGTGCATCTCGGAGCCTCTGGCGACGAGCAAGACTTGCCAAGGTGGGACGCATCAGGACCAAGTCAAAACCCAGGCAAGTTGTCCTGGAACGCTTTCCATTCGCTTGACGAGAGTGAATTCAACAGGCAGGAGAGCGGCAGCCACCGTCCTCCAGCAGTCTGAAGGCTTCGCACACAAGCCCGCTTCTTTGCGGCTTCGTTCTTCGCCTCTTCCAAGCAACCGCCATCTCTGCTTCTCGGAGGCGAAGAAGCGGCTAATTCGCGCACAGCTCAGTAAAGCGGCAGCAAAGCGCTCCGGAGCGCCGCTTCAAGCCGAAAGACGCCGGGAAACGGCACTTTCTTCCGGATAGCTCCGGAGCCGCGCTTCTGCTTCTCTAGTCATCTCTAGCTTAGCGAAAAGCTTTCCCACTCCATTTGGCAAGGGGAGAGCGTACCTGCACGGCACACTAACCGCGGTTTGCAAAGAAAGAGGATTTGCTGCACATTCCAAGGACACGGCTCTTTCCGAGGCAATCTGCAACCTGCTGTCAGATGGAAGTGCTCTCTGCCCCCTCCTGCCCAGCTCTAGGTACTAGCGGGCACTTTCCAGCCTGGCCGAGGCAAACAACCTCCAGAGATGTCACAGAGCATAAGTGGAGCACAGATGCTCAAAAGCAGCAAAGCTGAAGAGCCTGGCTCAGCTTCACTAGTGTGCAATTGACTGACTGCGAAAAACAAAGCAGCAGAGCACCGGGCTTCTGGGCGCTGTGAAGGCAATTGCCAAAACCAGGCAGCTGCTCCTTCCCAAGCACAGGCAGCTGCCTATGTTCTTGCTTGTCGACAAACTCACCGCTGCCCTTCTTTTCAGCAGCTGCCACCGTCTTCGGTGCATCTCGGAGCCTCTGGCGACGAGCAAGACTTGCCAAGGTGGGAGGCATCAGGACCAAGTCAAAACCCAGGCAAGTTGTCCTGGAACGCTTTCCATTCGCTTGCCGAGAGTGAATTCAACAGGCAGGAGAGCGGCAGCCACCGTCCTCCAGCAGTCTGAAGGCTTCGCACACAAGCCCGCTTCTTTGCGGCTTCGTTCTTCGCCTCTTCCAAGCAACCGCCATCTCTGCTTCTCGGAGGCGAAGAAGCGGCTAATTCGCGCACAGCTCAGTAAAGCGGCAGCAAAGCGCTCCGGAGCGCCGCTTCAAGCCGAAAGACGCCGGGAAACGGCACTTTCTTCCGGATAGCTCCGGAGCCGCACTTCTGCTTCTCTAGTCATCTCTAGCTTAGCGAAAAGCTTTCCCACTCCATTTGGCAAGGGGGGAGCATACCTGCACTGCACACTAACCGCGGTTTGCAAAGAAAGAGGATTTGCTGCACATTCCAAGGACACGGCTCTTTCCGAGGCAATCTGCAACCTGCTGTCAGATGGAAGTGCTCTCTGCCCTCTCCTGCCCAGCTCTAGGTACTAGCGGGCACTTTCCAGCCTGGCCGAGGCAAACAACCTCCAGAGATGTCACAGAGCCTAAGTGGAGCACAGATGCTAAGAAATAGCAAAGCTGAAGAGCCTGGCTCAGCTTCACTAGTGTGCAATTGACTGACTGCGAAAAACAAAGCAGCAGAGCACCGGGCTTCTGGGCGCTGTGAAGGCAATTGCCAAAACCAGGCAGCTGTTCCTTCCCAAGCACAGGCAGCTGCCCATGTTCTTGCTTGTCGACAAACTCACCGCTGCCCTTCTTTTCAGCAGCTGCCACCGTCTTCGGTGCATCTCGGAGCCTCTGGCGACGAGCAAGACTTGCCAAGGTGGGACACATCAGGACCAAGTCAAAACCCAGGCAAGTTGTCCTGGAACGCTTTCCATTCGCTTGCCGAGAGTGAATTCAACAGGCAGGAGAGCGGCAGCCACCGTCCTCTGGCAGTCGGAAGGCTTCGCACACAAGCCCGCTTCTTTGCGGCTTCGTTCTTCGACTCTTCCAAGCAACCGCGATCTCTGCTTCTCGGAGGCGAAGAAGCGGCTAATTCGCGCACAGCTCAGTAAAGCGGCAGCAAAGCGCTCCGGAGCGCCGCTTCAAGCCGAAAGACGCCGGGAAGCGGCACTTTCCTCCGGATAGCTCCGGAGCCGCGCTTCTGCTTCTCTAGTCATCGCTATCTTAGCGAAAAGCTTTCCCACTCCAGTTGGCAAGGGGAGAGCGTACCTGCACTGCACACTAACCGCGGTTTGCAAAGAAAGAGGATTTGCTGCACATTCCAAGGACACGGCTCTTTCCGAGGCAATCTGCAACCTGCTGTCAGATGGAAGTGCTCTCTGCCCTCTCCTGCCCAGCTCTAGGTACCTGCGGGCACTTTCCAGCCTGGCCGAGGCAAACAACCTCCAGAGATGTCACAGAGCATAAGTGGAGCACAGATGCTCAAAAGCAGCAAAGCTGAAGAGCCTGGCTCAGCTTCACTAGTGTGCAATTGACTGACTGCGAAAAACAAAGCAGCAGAGCACCGGGCTTCTGGGCGCTGTGAAGGCAATTGCCAAAACCAGGCAGCTGTTCCTTCCCAAGCACAGGCAGCTGCCTATGTTCTTGCTTGTCGACAAACTCACCGCTGCCCTTCTTTTCAGCAGCTGCCACCGTCTTCTGTGCATCTCGGAGCCTCTGGCAACGAGCAAGACTTGCCAAGGTGGGACACATCAGGACCAAGTAAAAACCCAGGCAAGTTGTCCTGGAATGCTTTCCATTCGCTTGCCGAGAGTGAATTCAAGAGGCAGGAGAGCGGCAGCCACTGTCCTCTGGCAGTCGGAAGGCTTCACAAACAAGCCCGCTTCTTTGCGGCTTCGTTCTTCGCCTCTTCTAAGCAACCGCGATCTCTGCTTCTCGGAGGCGAAGAAGCGGCTAATTCGTGCACAGCTCAGTAGAGCGGCAGCGCAGCGCTCCGGAGCGCCGCTTCAAGCCGAAAGACCCCGGGAAGAGGCACTTTCCTCCGGATAGCTCCGGAGCCGCGCTTCTGCTTCTCTAGTCATCTCTAGCTTAGCGAAAAGCTTTCCCACTCCATTTGGCAAGGGGAGAGTGTACCTGCACTGCACACTAACCGCGGTTTGCAAAGAAAGAGGATTTGCTGCACATTCCAAGGACACGGCTCTTTCCGAGGCAATCTGCAACCTGCTGTCAGATGGAAGTGCTCTCTGCCCTCTCCTGCCCAGCTCTAGGTACTAGCGGGCACTTTCCAGCCTGGGCGAGGCAAACAACCTCGAGAGATGTCACAGAGCCTAAGTGGAGCACAGATGCTCAAAAGCAGCAAAGCTGAAGAGCCTGGCTCAGCTTCACTAGTGTGCAATTGACTGACTGCGAAAAACAAAGCAGCAGAGCACCGGGCTTCTGGGCGCTGTGAAGGCAATTGCCAAAACCAGGCAGCTGCTCCTTCCCAAGCACAGGCAGCTGCCTATGTTCTTGCTTGTCGACAAACTCACCGCTGCCCTTCTTTTCAGCAGCTGCCACCGTCTTCGGTGCATCTCGGAGCCTCTGGCGACGAGCAAGACTTGCCAAGGTGGGACGCATCAGGACCAAGTAAAAACCCAGGCAAGTTGTCCTGGAACGCTTTCCATTCGCTTGACGAGAGTGAATTCAACAGGCAGGAGAGCGGCAGCCACCGTCCTCTGGCAGTCTGAAGGCTTCGCACACAAGCCCGCTTCTTTGCGGCTTCGTTCTTCGCCTCTTCCAAGCAACCGCCATCTCTGTTTCTCGGAGGCGAAGAAGCGGCTAATTCGCGCACAGCTCAGTAAAGCGGCAGCAAAGCGCTCCGGAGCGCCGCTTCAAGCCGAAAGACGCCGGGAAACGGCACTTTCTTCCGGATAGCTCCGGAGCCGCGCTTCTGCTTCTCTAGTCATCTCTAGCTTAGCGAAAAGCTTTCCCACTCCATTTGGCAAGGGGAGAGCGTACCTGCACGGCACACTAACCGCGGTTTGCAAAGAAAGAGGATTTGCTGCACATTCCAAGGACACGGCTCTTTCCGAGGCAATCTGCAACCTGCTGTCAGATGGAAGTGCTCTCTGCCCCCTCCTGCCCAGCTCTAGGTACTAGCGGGCACTTTCCAGCCTGGCCGAGGCAAACAACCTCCAGAGATGTCACAGAGCATAAGTGGAGCACAGATGCTCAAAAGCAGCAAAGCTGAAGAGCCTGGCTCAGCTTCACTAGTGTGCAATTGACTGACTGCGAAAAACAAAGCAGCAGAGCACCGGGCTTCTGGGCGCTGTGAAGGCAATTGCCAAAACCAGGCAGCTGCTCCTTCCCAAGCACAGGCAGCTGCCTATGTTCTTGCTTGTCGACAAACTCACCGCTGCCCTTCTTTTCAGCAGCTGCCACCGTCTTCGGTGCATCTCGGAGCCTCTGGCGACGAGCAAGACTTGCCAAGGTGGGAGGCATCAGGACCAAGTCAAAACCCAGGCAAGTTGTCCTGGAACGCTTTCCATTCGCTTGCCGAGAGTGAATTCAACAGGCAGGAGAGCGGCAGCCACCGTCCTCCAGCAGTCTGAAGGCTTCGCACACAAGCCCGCTTCTTTGCGGCTTCGTTCTTCGCCTCTTCCAAGCAACCGCCATCTCTGCTTCTCGGAGGCGAAGAAGCGGCTAATTCGCGCACAGCTCAGTAAAGCGGCAGCAAAGCGCTCCGGAGCGCCGCTTCAAGCCGAAAGACGCCGGGAAACGGCACTTTCTTCCGGATAGCTCCGGAGCCGCACTTCTGCTTCTCTAGTCATCTCTAGCTTAGCGAAAAGCTTTCCCACTCCATTTGGCAAGGGGGGAGCATACCTGCACTGCACACTAACCGCGGTTTGCAAAGAAAGAGGATTTGCTGCACATTCCAAGGACACGGCTCTTTCCGAGGCAATCTGCAACCTGCTGTCAGATGGAAGTGCTCTCTGCCCTCTCCTGCCCAGCTCTAGGTACTAGCGGGCACTTTCCAGCCTGGCCGAGGCAAACAACCTCCAGAGATGTCACAGAGCATAAGTGGAGCACAGATGCTCAAAAGCAGCAAAGCTGAAGAGCCTGGCTCAGCTTCACTAGTGTGCAATTGACTGACTGCGAAAAACAAAGCAGCAGAGCACCGGGCTTCTGGGCGCTGTGAAGGCAATTGCCAAAACCAGGCAGCTGTTCCTTCCCAAGCACAGGCAGCTGCCTATGTTCTTGCTTGTCGACAAACTCACCGCTGCCTTTCTTTTCAGCAGCTGCCACCGTCTTCGGTGCATCTCGGAGCCTCTGGCGACGAGCAAGACTTGCCAAGGTGGGACACATCAGGACCAAGTCAAAACCCAGGCAAGTTGTCCTGGAACGCTTTCCATTCGCTTGCCGAGAGTGAATTCAAGAGGCAGGAGAGCGGCAGCCACTGTCCTCTGGCAGTCTGAAGGCTTAGCACACAAGCCCGCTTCTTTGCGGCTTCGTTCTTCGCCTCTTCCAAGCAACCGCGATCTCTGCTTCTCGGAGGCGAAGAAGCGGCTAATTCGCGCACAGCTCAGTAGAGCGGCAGCGCAGCGCTCCGGAGCGCCGCTTCAAGCCGAAAGACGCCGGGAAGCGGCACTTTCCTCCGGATAGCTCCGGAGCCGCGCTTCTGCTTCTCTAGTCATCTCTAGCTTAGCGAAAAGCTTTCCCACTCCATTTGGCAAGGGGAGAGTGTACCTGCACTGCACACGAACCGCGGTTTGCAAAGAAAGAGGATTTGCTGCACATTCCAAGGACACGGCTCTTTCCGAGGCAATCTGCAACCTGCTGTCAGATGGAAGTGCTCTCTGCCCTCTCCTGCCCAGCTCTAGGTACTAGCGGGCACTTTCCAGCCTGGCCGAGGCAAACAACCTCCAGAGATGTCACAGAGCATAAGTGGAGCACAGATGCTCAAAAGCAGCAAAGCTGAAGAGCCTGGCTCAGCTTCACTAGTGTGCAATTGACTGACTGCGAAAAACAAAGCAGCAGAGCACCGGGCTTCTGGGCGCTGTGAAGGCAATTGCCAAAACCAGGCAGCTGCTCCTTCCCAAGCACAGGCAGCTGCCTATGTTCTTGCTTGTCGACAAACTCACCGCTGCCCTTCTTTTCAGCAGCTGCCACCGTCTTCGGTGCATCTCGGAGCCTCTGGCGACGAGCAAGACTTGCCAAGGTGGGACGCATCAGGACCAAGTCAAAACCCAGGCAAGTTGTCCTGGAACGCTTTCCATTCACTTGCCGAGAGTGAATTCAAGAGGCAGGAGAGCGGCAGCCACTGTCCTCCGGCAGTCTGAAGGCTTCACACACAAGCCCGCTTCTTTGCGGCTTCGTTCTTCGCCTCTTCCAAGCAACCGCGATCTCTGCTTCTCGGAGGCGAAGAAGCGGCTAATTCGCGCACAGCTCAGTAGAGCGGCAGCGCAGCGCTCCGGAGCGCCGCTTCAAGCCGAAAGACGCCGGGAAGCGGCACTTTCCTCCGGATAGCTCCGGAGCCGCGCTTCTGCTTCTCTAGTCATCTCTAGCTTAGCGAAAAGCTTTCCCACTCCAGTTGGCAAGGGGAGAGCGTACCTGCACTGCACACTAACCGCGGTTTGCAAAGAAAGAGGATTTGCTGCACATTCCAAGGACACGGCTCTTTCCGAGGCAATCTGCAACCTGCTGTCAGATGGAAGTGCTCTCTGCCCTCTCCTGCCCAGCTCTAGGTACCTGCGGGCACTTTCCAGCCTGGCCGAGGCAAACAACCTCCAGAGATGTCACAGAGCCTAAGTGGAGCACAGATGCTCAAAAGCAGCAAAGCTGAAGAGCCTGGCTCAGCTTCACTAGTGTGCAATTGACTGACTGCAAAAAACAAAGCAGCAGAGCACCGGGCTTCTGGGCGCTGTGAAGGCAATTGCCAAAACCAGGCAGCTGCTCCTTCCCAAGCACAGGCAGCTGCCTATGTTCTTGCTTGTCGACAAACTCACCGCTGCCCTTCTTTTCAGCAGCTGCCACCGTCTTCGGTGCATCTCGGAGCCTCTGGCGACGAGCAAGACTTGCCAAGGTGGGAGGCATCAGGACCAAGTCAAAACCCAGGCAAGTTGTCCTGGAACGCTTTCCATTCGCTTGCCGAGAGTGAATTCAACAGGCAGGAGAGCGGCAGCCACCGTCCTCCAGCAGTCTGAAGGCTTCGCACACAAGCCCGCTTCTTTGCGGCTTCGTTCTTCGCCTCTTCCAAGCAACCGCCATCTCTGCTTCTCGGAGGCGAAGAAGCGGCTAATTCGCGCACAGCTCAGTAAAGCGGCAGCAAAGCGCTCCGGAGCGCCGCTTCAAGCCGAAAGACGCCGGGGAACGGCACTTTCTTCCGGATAGCTCCGGAGCCGCGCTTCTGCTTCTCTAGTCATCTCTAGCTTAGCGAAAAGCTTTCCCACTCCATTTGGCAAGGGGAGAGCGTACCTGCACGGCACACTAACCGCGGTTTGCAAAGAAAGAGGATTTGCTGCACATTCCAAGGACACGGCTCTTTCCGAGGCAATCTGCAACCTGCTGTCAGATGGAAGTGCTCTCTGCCCCCTCCTGCCCAGCTCTAGGTACTAGCGGGCACTTTCCAGCCTGGCCGAGGCAAACAACCTCCAGAGATGTCACAGAGCATAAGTGGAGCACAGATGCTCAAAAGCAGCAAAGCTGAAGAGCCTGGCTCAGCTTCACTAGTGTGCAATTGACTGACTGCGAAAAACAAAGCAGCAGAGCACCGGGCTTCTGGGCGCTGTGAAGGCAATTGCCAAAACCAGGCAGCTGCTCCTTCCCAAGCACAGGCAGCTGCCTATGTTCTTGCTTGTCGACAAACTCACCGCTGCCCTCCTTTTCAGCAGCTGCCACCGTCTTCGGTGCATCTCGGAGCCTCTGGCGACGAGCAAGACTTGCCAAGGTGGGAGGCATCAGGACCAAGTCAAAACCCAGGCAAGTTGTCCTGGAACGCTTTCCATTCGCTTGCCGAGAGTGAATTCAACAGGCAGGAGAGCGGCAGCCACCGTCCTCCAGCAGTCTGAAGGCTTCGCACACAAGCCCGCTTCTTTGCGGCTTCGTTCTTCGCCTCTTCCAAGCAACCGCCATCTCTGCTTCTCGGAGGCGAAGAAGCGGCTAATTCGCGCACAGCTCAGTAAAGCGGCAGCAAAGCGCTCCGGAGCGCCGCTTCAAGCCGAAAGACGCCGGGAAACGGCACTTTCTTCCGGATAGCTCCGGAGCCGCACTTCTGCTTCTCTAGTCATCTCTAGCTTAGCGAAAAGCTTTCCCACTCCATTTGGCAAGGGGGGAGCATACCTGCACTGCACACTAACCGCGGTTTGCAAAGAAAGAGGATTTGCTGCACATTCCAAGGACACGGCTCTTTCCGAGGCAATCTGCAACCTGCTGTCAGATGGAAGTGCTCTCTGCCCTCTCCTGCCCAGCTCTAGGTACTAGCGGGCACTTTCCAGCCTGGGCGAGGCAAACAACCTCCAGAGATGTCACAGAGCATAAGTGGAGCACAGATGCTCAAAAGCAGCAAAGCTGAAGAGCCTGGCTCAGCTTCACTAGTGTGCAATTGACTGACTGCGAAAAACAAAGCAGCAGAGCACCGGGCTTCTGGGCGCTGTGAAGGCAATTGCCAAAACCAGGCAGCTGTTCCTTCCCAAGCACAGGCAGCTGCCTATGTTCTTGCTTGTCGACAAACTCACCGCTGCCTTTCTTTTCAGCAGCTGCCACCGTCTTCGGTGCATCTCGGAGCCTCTGGCGACGAGCAAGACTTGCCAAGGTGGGACACATCAGGACCAAGTCAAAACCCAGGCAAGTTGTCCTGGAACGCTTTCCATTCGCTTGCCGAGAGTGAATTCAAGAGGCAGGAGAGCGGCAGCCACTGTCCTCTGGCAGTCTGAAGGCTTAGCACACAAGCCCGCTTCTTTGCGGCTTCGTTCTTCGCCTCTTCCAAGCAACCGCGATCTCTGCTTCTCGGAGGCGAAGAAGCGGCTAATTCGCGCACAGCTCAGTAGAGCGGCAGCGGAGCGCTCCGGAGCGCTGCTTCAAGCCGAAAGACATCGGGAAGCGGCACTTTCCTCCGGATAGCTCCGGAGCCGCGCTTCTGCTTCTCTAGTCATCTCTAGCTTAGCGAAAAGCTTTCCCACTCCATTTGGCAAGGGGAGAGTGTACCTGCACTGCACACGAACCGCGGTTTGCAAAGAAAGAGGATTTGCTGCACATTCCAAGGACACGGCTCTTTCCGAGGCAATCTGCAACCTGCTGTCAGATGGAAGTGCTCTCTGCCCTCTCCTGCCCAGCTCTAGGTACTAGCGGGCACTTTCCAGCCTGGCCGAGGCAAACAACCTCCAGAGATGTCACAGAGCATAAGTGGAGCACAGATGCTCAAAAGCAGCAAAGCTGAAGAGCCTGGCTCAGCTTCACTAGTGTGCAATTGACTGACTGCGAAAAACAAAGCAGCAGAGCACCGGGCTTCTGGGCGCTGTGAAGGCAATTGCCAAAACCAGGCAGCTGCTCCTTCCCAAGCACAGGCAGCTGCCTATGATCTTGCTTGTCGACAAACTCACCGCTGCCCTTCTTTTCAGCAGCTGCCACCGTCTTCGGTGCATCTCGGAGCCTCTGGCGACGAGCAAGACTTGCCAAGGTGGGACACATCAGGACCAAGTCAAAACCCAGGCAAGTTGTCCTGGAACGCTTTCCATTCGCTTGCCGAGAGTGAATTCAAGAGGCAGGAGAGCGGCAGCCACTGTCCTCCGGCAGTCTGAAGGCTTCACACACAAGCCCGCTTCTTTGCGGCTTCGTTCTTCGCCTCTTCCAAGCAACCGCGATCTCTGCTTCTCGGAGGCGAAGAAGCGGCTAATTCGCGCACAGCTCAGTAGAGCGGCAGCGCAGCGCTCCGGAGCGCCGCTTCAAGCCGAAAGACGCCGGGAAGCGGCACTTTCCTCCGGATAGCTCCGGAGCCGCGCTTCTGCTTCTCTAGTCATCTCTAGCTTAGCGAAAAGCTTTCCCACTCCAGTTGGCAAGGGGAGAGCGTACCTGCACGGCACACTAACCGCGGTTTGCAAAGAAAGAGGATTTGCTGCACATTCCAAGGACACGGCTCTTTCCGAGGCAATCTGCAACCTGCTGTCAGATGGAAGTGCTCTCTGCCCTCTCCTGCCCAGCTCTAGGTACCTGCGGGCACTTTCCAGCCTGGCCGAGGCAAACAACCTCCAGAGATGTCACAGAGCCTAAGTGGAGCACAGATGCTCAAAAGCAGCAAAGCTGAAGAGCCTGGCTCAGCTTCACTAGTGTGCAATTGACTGACTGCGAAAAACAAAGCAGCAGAGCACCGGGCTTCTGGGCGCTGTGAAGGCAATTGCCAAAACCAGGCAGCTGCTCCTTCCCAAGCACAGGCAGCTGCCTATGTTCTTGCTTGTCGACAAACTCACCGCTGCCCTTCTTTTCAGCAGCTGCCACCGTCTTCGGTGCATCTCGGAGCCTCTGGCGACGAGCAAGACTTGCCAAGGTGGGACGCATCAGGACCAAGTCAAAACCCAGGCAAGTTGTCCTGGAACGCTTTCCATTCGCTTGCCGAGAGTGAATTCAACAGGCAGGAGAGCGGCAGCCACCGTCCTCCAGCAGTCTGAAGGCTTCGCACACAAGCCCGCTTCTTTGCGGCTTCGTTCTTCGCCTCTTCCAGCAACCGCCATCTCTGCTTCTCGGAGGCGAAGAAGCGGCTAATTCGCGCACAGCTCAGTAGAGCGGCAGCAAAGCGCTCCGGAGCGCCGCTTCAAGCCGAAAGACGCCGGGGAACGGCACTTTCTTCCGGATAGCTCCGAGCCGCGCTTCTGCTTCTCTAGTCATCTCTAGCTTAGCGAAAAGCTTTCCCACTCCATTTGGCAAGGGGAGAGCGTACCTGCACTGCACACTAACCGCGGTTTGCAAAGAAAGAGGATTTGCTGCACATTCCAAGGGACACGGCTCTTTCTGAGGCAATCTGCAACCTGCTGTCAGATGGAAGTGCTCTCTGCCCTCTCCTGCCAGCTTCTAGGTACTAGCGGGCACTTGCCAGCCTGGGCGAGGCAAACAACCTCCAGAGATGTCACAGAGCATAAGTGGAGCACAGATGCTCAAAAGCAGCAAAGCTGAAGAGCCTGGCTCAGCTTCACTAGTGTGCAATTGACTGACTGCGAAAAACAAAGCAGCAGAGCACCGGGCTTCTGGGCGCTGTGAAGGCAATTGCCAAAACCAGGCAGCTGCTCCTTCCCAAGCACAGGCAGCTGCCTATGTTCTTGCTTGTCGACAAACTCACCGCTGCCCTCCTTTTCAGCAGCTGCCACCGTCTTCGGTGCATCTCGGAGCCTCTGGCGACGAGCAAGACTTGCCAAGGTGGGAGGCATCAGGACCAAGTCAAAACCCAGGCAAGTTGTCCTGGAACGCTTTCCATTCGCTTGCCGAGAGTGAATTCAACAGGCAGGAGAGCGGCAGCCACCGTCCTCCAGCAGTCTGAAGGCTTCGCACACAAGCCCGCTTCTTTGCGGCTTCGTTCTTCGCCTCTTCCAAGCAACCGCGATCTCTGCTTCTCGGAGGCGAAGAAGCGGCTAATTCGCGCACAGCTCAGTAAAGCGGCAGCAAAGCGCTCCGGAGCGCCGCTTCAAGCCGAAAGACGCCGGGAAACGGCACTTTCTTCCGGATAGCTCCGGAGCCGCACTTCTGCTCTCTAGTCATCTCTAGCTTAGCGAAAAGCTTTCCCACTCCATTTGGCAAGGGGGGAGCATACCTGCACTGCACACTAACCGCGGTTTGCAAAGAAAGAGGATTTGCTGCACATTCCAAGGACACGGCTCTTTCCGAGGCAATCTGCAACCTGCTGTCAGATGGAAGTGCTCTCTGCCCTCTCCTGCCCAGCTCTAGGTACTAGCGGGCACTTTCCAGCCTGGGCGAGGCAAACAACCTCCAGAGATGTCACAGAGCCTAAGTGGAGCACAGATGCTAAGAAATAGCAAAGCTGAAGAGCCTGGCTCAGCTTCACTAGTGTGCAATTGACTGACTGCGAAAAACAAAGCAGCAGAGCACCGGGCTTCTGGGCGCTGTGAAGGCAATTGCCAAAACCAGGCAGCTGTTCCTTCCCAAGCACAGGCAGCTGCCTATGTTCTTGCTTGTCGACAAACTCACCGCTGCCCCTCTTTTCAGCAGCTGCCACCGTCTTCGGTGCATCTCGGAGCCTCTGGCGACGAGCAAGACTTGCCAAGGTGGGACGCATCAGGACCAAGTCAAAACCCAGGCAAGTTGTCCTGGAACGCTTTCCATTCGCTTGCCGAGAGTGAATTCAAGAGGCAGGAGAGCGGCAGCCACCGTCCTCTGGCAGTCGGAAGGCTTCGCACACAAGCCCGCTTCTTTGCGGCTTCGTTCTTCGCCTCTTCCAAGCAACCGCGATCTCTGCTTCTCGGAGGCGAAGAAGCGGCTAATTCGCGCACAGCTCAGTAAAGCGGCAGCAAAGCGCTCCGGAGCGCCGCTTCAAGCCGAAAGACGCCGGGGAAGCGGCACTTTCCTCCGGATAGCTCCGGAGCCGCGCTTCTGCTTCTCTAGTCATCGCTATCTTAGCGAAAAGCTTTCCCCACTCCAGTTGGCAAGGGGAGAGCGTACCTGCACTGCACACTAACCGCGGTTTGCAAAGAAAGAGGATTTGCTGCACATTCCAAGGACACGGCTCTTTCCGAGGCAATCTGCAACCTGCTGTCAGATGGAAGTGCTCTCTGCCCTCTCCTGCCCAGCTCTAGGTACTAGCGGGCACTTTCCAGCCTGGCCGAGGCAAACAACCTCCAGAGATGTCACAGAGCATAAGTGGAGCACAGATGCTCAAAAGCAGCAAAGCTGAAGAGCCTGGCTCAGCTTCACTAGTGTGCAATTGACTGACTGCGAAAAAACAAAGCAGCAGAGCACCGGGCTTCTGGGCGCTGTGAAGGCAATTGCCAAAACCAGGCAGCTGCTCCTTCCCAAGCACAGGCAGCTGCCTATGTTCTTGCTTGTCGACAAACTCACCGCTGCCCTTCTTTTCAGCAGCTGCCACCGTCTTCTGTGCATCTCGGAGCCTCTGGCGACGAGCAAGACTTGCCAAGGTGGGAGGCATCAGGACCAAGTCAAAACCCAGGCAAGTTGTCCTGGAACGCTTTCCATTCGCTTGCCGAGAGTGAATTCAACAGGCAGGAGAGCGGCAGCCACCGTCCTCCAGCAGTCTGAAGGCTTCGCACACAAGCCCGCTTCTTTGCGGCTTCGTTCTTCGCCTCTTCCAAGCAACCGCCATCTCTGCTTCTCGAGGCGAAGAAGCGGCTAATTCGCGCACAGCTCAGTAAAGCGGCAGCAAAGCGCTCCGGAGCGCCGCTTCAAGCCGAAAGACGCCGGAAACGGCACTTTCCTCCGGATAGCTCCGGAGCCGCGCTTCTGCTTCTCTAGTCATCTCTAGCTTAGCGAAAAGCTTACCCACTCCATTTGGCAAGGGGGGAGCGTACCTGCACTGCACACTAACCGCGGTTTGCAAAGAAAGAGGATTTGCTGCACATTCCAAGGACACGGCTCTTTCTCGAGGCAATCTGCAACCTGCTGTCAGATGGAAGTGCTCTCTGCCCTCTCCTGCCCAGCTCTAGGTACTAGTGGGCACTTTCCAGCCTGGCCGAGGCAAACAACCTCGAGAGATGTCACAGAGCATAAGTGGAGCACAGATGCTCAAAAGCAGCAAAGCTGAAAAGCCTGGCTCAGCTTCACTAGTGTGCAATTGACTGACTGCGAAAAACAAAGCAGCAGAGCACCGGGCTTCTGGGCGCTGTGAAGGCAATTGCCAAAACCAGGCAGCTGTTCCTTCCCAAGCACAGGCAGCTGCCTATGTCTTGCTTGTCGACAAACTCACCGCTGCCTTTCTTTTCAGCAGCTGCCACCGTCTTCTGTGCATTCTCGGAGCCTCTGGCGACGAGCAAGACTTGCCAAGGTGGGACACATCAGGACCAAGTCAAAACCCAGGCAAGTTGGTCCTGGAACGCTTTCCATTCGCTTGCCGAGAGTGAATTCAAGAGGCAGGAGAGCGGCAGCCACTGTCCTCTGGCAGTCTGAAGGCTTAGCACACAAGCCCGCTTCTTTGCGGCTTCGTTCTTCGCCTCTTCCAAGCAACCGCGATCTCTGCTTCTCGGAGGCGAAGAGCGGCTAATTCGCGCACAGCTCAGTAGAGCGGCAGCGGAGCGCTCCGGAGCGCCGCTTCAAGCCGAAAGACGCCGGGAAACGGCACTTTCCTCCGGATAGCTCCGGAGCCGCGGCTTCTGCTTCTCTAGTCATCTCTAGCTTAGCGAAAAGCTTACCCACTCCATTTGGCAAGGGGGGAGCGTACCTGCACTGCACACTAACCGCGGTTTGCAAAGAAAGAGGATTTGCTGCACATTCCAAGGACACGGCTCTTTCCGAGGCAATCTGCAACCTGCTGTCAGATGGAAGTGCTCTCTGCCCTCTCCTGCCCAGCTCTAGGTACTAGTGGGCACTTTCCAGCCTGGCCGAGGCAAACAACCTCGGAGGATGTCACAGAGCATAAGTGGAGCACAGATGCTCAAAAGCAGCAAAGCTGAAAAGCCTGGCTCAGCTTCACTAGTGTGCAATTGACTGACTGCGAAAAACAAAGCAGCAGAGCACCGGGCTTCTGGGCGCTGTGAAGGCAATTGCCAAAACCAGGCAGCTGTTCCTTCCCAAGCACAGGCAGCTGCCTATGTTCTTGCTTGTCGACAAACTCACCGCTGCCTTTCTTTTCAGCAGCTGCCACCGTCTTCTGTGCATCTCGGAGCCTCTGGCGACGAGCAAGACTTGCCAAGGTGGGACACATCAGGACCAAGTCAAAACCCAGGCAAGTTGTCCTGGAACGCTTTCCATTCGCTTGCCGAGAGTGAATTCAAGAGGCAGGAGAGCGGCAGCCACTGTCCTCTGGCAGTCTGAAGGCTTAGCACACAAGCCCGCTTCTTTGCGGCTTCGTTCTTCGCCTCTTCCAAGCAACCGCGATCTCTGCTTCTCGGAGGCGAAGAAGCGGCTAATTCGCGCACAGCTCAGTAGAGTCGGCAGCGGAGCGCTCCGGAGCGCCGCTTCAAGCCGAAAGACGCCGGGAAACGGCACTTTCTTCCGGATAGCTCCGGAGCCGCACTTCTGCTTCTCTAGTCATCTCTAGCTTAGCGAAAAGCTTTCCCACTCCATTTGGCAAGGGGAGAGTGTACCTGCACTGCACACGAACCGCGGTTTAGCCAAAGAAAGAGGATTTGCTGCACATTCCAAGGACACGGCTTCTTTCCGAGGCAATCTGCAACCTGCTGTCAGATGGAAGTGCTCTCTGCCCTCTCCTGCCCAGCTCTAGGTACTAGCGGGCGCTTTCCAGCCTGGCCGAGGCAAACACCTCCAGAGATGGCACAGAGCATAAGTGGAGCACGAGATGCTCAAAAGCAGCAAAGCTGAAGAGCCTGGCTCAGCTTCACTAGTGTGCAATTGACTGACTGCGAAAAACAAAGCAGCAGAGCGCCGGGCTTCTGGGCGCTGTGAAGGCAATTGCCAAAACCAGGCAGCTGCTCCTTCCCAAGCACAGGCAGCTGCCTATGTTCTTGCTTGTCGACAAACTCACCGCTGCCCTTCTTTTCAGCAGCTGCCACCGTCTTCGGTGCATCTCGGAGCCCTCTGGCGACGAGCAAGACTTGCCAAGGTGGGACGCATCAGGACCAAGTCAAAACCCAGGCAAGTTGTCCTGGAACGCTTTCCATTCGCTTGCCGAGAGTGAATTCAAGAGGCAGGAGAGCGGCAGCCACTGTCCCCCGGCAGTCTGAAGGCTTCACACACAAGCCCGCTTCTTTGCGGCTTCGTTCTTCGCCTCTTCCAAGCAACCGCGATCTCTGCTTCTCGGAGGCGAAGAAGCGGCTAATTCGCGCACAGCTCAGTAGAGCGGCAGCAAAGCGCTCCGGAGCGCCGCTTATGCCGAAAGACGCCGGGAAGCGGCACTTTCCTCCGGATAGCTCCGGAGCCGCGCTTCTGCTTCTCTAGTCATCTCTAGCTTAGCGAAAAGCTTTCCCACTCAATTTGGCAAGGGAGAGTGTACCTGCACTGCACACTAACCGCGGTTTGCAAAGAAAGAGGATTTGCTGCACATTCCAAGGACACGGCTCTTTCCGAGGCAATCTGCAACCTGCTGTCAGATGGAAGTGCTCTCTGCCCTCTCCTGCCCAGCTCTGGGTACTAGCGGGCACTTTCCAGCCTGGGCGAGGCAAACAACCTCCAGAGATGTCACAGAGCATAAGTGGAGCACAGATGCTCAAAAGCAGCAAAGCTGAAGAGCCTGGCTCAGCTTCACTAGTGTGCAATTGACTGACTGCGAAAAAACAAAGCAGCAGAGCACCGGGCTTCTGGGCGCTGTGAAGGCAATTGCTAAAACCAGGCAGCTGCTCCTTCCCAAGCACAGGCAGCTGCCTATGTTCTTGCTTGTCGACAAACTCACCGCTGCCTTTCTTTTCAGCAGCTGCCACCGTCTTCTGTGCATCTCGAGCCTCTGGCGACGAGCAAGACTTGCCAAGGTGGGAGGCATCAGGACCAAGTCAAAACCCAGGCAAGTTGTCCTGGAACGCTTTCCATTCGCTTGCCGAGAGTGAATTCAACAGGCAGGAGAGCGGCAGCCACCGTCCTCCAGAAGTCGGAAGGCTTCGCACACAAGCCCGCTTCTTTGCGGCTTCGTTCTTCGCCTCTTCCAAGCAACCGCGATCTCTGCTTCTCGGAGGCGAAGAAGCGGCTAATTCGCGCACAGCATAATAGAGTGGCAGCAGAGCGCTCCGGAGCGCCGCTTCAAGCCGAAAGACGCCGGGAAGCGGCACTTTCCTCCGGATAGCTCCGGAGCCGCGCTTCTGCTTCTCTAGTCATCGCTATCTTAGCGAAAAGCTTTCCCACTCCAGTTGGCAAGGGGAGAGCGTACCTGTACTGCACACTAACCGCGGTTTGCAAAGAAAGAGGATTTGCTGCACATTCCAAGGACACGGCTCTTTCCGAGGCAATCTGCAACCTGCTGTCAGATGGAAGTGCTCTCTGCCCTCTCCTGCCCAGCTCTAGGTACCTGCGGGCACTTTCCAGCCTGGCCGAGGCAAACAACCTCCAGAGATGTCACAGAGCATAAGTGGAGAACAGATGCTCAAAAGCAGCAAAGCTGAAGAGCCTGGCTCAGCTTCACTAGTGTGCAATTGACTGACTGCGAAAAACAAAGCAGCAGAGCACCGGGCTTCTGGGCGCTGTGAAGGCAATTGCCAAAACCAGGCAGCTGTTCCTTCCCAAGCACAGGCAGCTGCCTATGTTCTTGCTTGTCGACAAACTCACCGCTGCCCTTCTTTTCAGCAGCTGCCACCGTCTTCGGTGCATCTCGGAGCCTCTGGCAACGAGCAAGGAACTTGCCAAGGTGGGACACATCAGGACCAAGTAAAAACCCAGGGCAAGTTGTCCTGGAACGCTTTCCATTCGCTGCCGAGAGTGAATTCAAGAGGCAGGGAGAGCGGCAGCCACTGTCCTCTGGCAGTCGGAAGGCTTCACAAACAAGCCCGCTTCTTTGCGGCTTCGTTCTTCGCCTCTTCTAAGCAACCGCGATCTCTGCTTCTCGGAGGCGAAGAAGCGGCTAATTCGCGCACAGCTCAGTAGAGCGCAGCGCAGCGCTCCGGAGCGCCGCTTCAAGCCGAAAGACCCCGGGAAGAGGCACTTTCCTCCGGATAGCTCCGGAGCCGCGCTTCTGCTTCTCTAGTCATCTCTAGCTTAGCGAAAAGCTTTCCCACTCCATTTGGCAAGGGGAGAGCGTACTGCACTGCACACTAACCGCGGTTTGCAAAGAAAGAGGATTTGCTGCACATTCCAAGGACACGGCTCTTTCCGAGGCAATCTGCAACCTGCTGTCAGATGGAAGTGCTCTCTGCCCTCTCCTGCCCAGCTCTAGGTACTAGCGGGCACTTTCCAGCCTGGCCGAGGCAAACAACCTCGAGAGATGTCACAGAGCCTAAGTGGAGCACAGATGCTCAAAAGCAGCAAAGCTGAAGAGCCTGGCTCAGCTTCACTAGTGTGCAATTGACTGACTGCGAAAAACAAAGCAGCAGAGCACCGGGCTTCTGGGCGCTGTGAAGGCAATTGCCAAAACCAGCAGCTGCTCCTTCCAAGCACAGGCAGCTGCCTATGTTCTTGCTTGTCGACAAACTCACCGCTGCCCTTCTTTCAGCAGCTGCCACCGTCTTCGGTGCATCTCGGAGCCTCTGGCGACGAGCAAGACTTGCCAAGGTGGGACGCATCAGGACCAAGTCAAAACCCAGGCAAGTTGTCCTGGAACGCTTTCCATTCGCTTGCCGAGAGTGAATTCAACAGGCAGGAGAGCGGCAGCCACCGTCCTCCAGCAGTCTGAAGGCTTCGCACACAAGCCCGCTTCTTTGCGGCTTCGTTCATCGCCTCTTCCAAGCAACCGCCATCTCTGCTTCTCGGAGGCGAAGAAGCGGCTAATTCGCGCACAGCTCAGTAAAGCGGCAGCAAAGCGCTCCGGAGCGCCGCTTCAAGCCGAAAGACGCCGGGAAACGGCACTTTCCTCCGGATAGCTCCGGAGCCGCGCTTCTGCTTCTCTAGTCATCGCTATCTTAGCGAAAAGCTTTCCCACTCCCAGTTGGCAAGGGGAGAGCGTACCTGTACTGCACACTAACCGCGGTTGCAAAGAAAGAGGATTTGCTGCACATTCCAAGGACACGGCTCTTTCCGAGGCAATCTGCAACCTGCTGTCAGATGGAAGTGCTCTCTGCCCTCTCCTGCCCAGCTCTAGGTACCTGCGGGCACTTTCCAGCCTGGCCGAGGCAAACAACCTCCAGAGATGTCACAGAGCATAAGTGGAGCACAGATGCTCAAAAGCAGCAAAGCTGAAGAGCCTGGCTCAGCTTCACTAGTGTGCAATTGACTGACTGCGAAAAACAAAGCAGCAGAGCACCGGGCTTCTGGGCGCTGTGAAGGCAATTGCCAAAACCAGGCAGCTGTTCCTTCCCAAGCACAGGCAGCTGCCTATGTTCTTGCTTGTCGACAAACTCACCGCTGCCTTCTTTTCAGCAGCTGCCACCGTCTTCGGTGCATCTCGGAGCCTCTGGCAACGAGCAAGACTTGCCAAGGTGGGACACATCAGGACCAAGTAAAAACCCAGGCAAGTTGTCCTGGAACGCTTTCCATTCGCTGCCGAGAGTGAATTCAAGAGGCAGGAGAGCGGCAGCCACTGTCCTCTGGCAGTCGGAAGGCTTCACAAACAAGCCCGCTTCTTTGCGGCTTCGTTCTTCGCCTCTTCTAAGCAACCGCGATCTCTGCTTCTCGGAGGCGAAGAAGCGGCTAATTCGCGCACAGCTCAGTAGAGCGGCAGCGCAGCGCTCCGGAGCGCCGCTTCAAGCCGAAAGACCCCGGGAAGAGGCACTTTCCTCCGGATAGCTCCGGAGCCGCGCTTCTGCTTCTCTAGTCATCTCTAGCTTAGCGAAAAGCTTTCCCACTCCATTTGGCAAGGGGAGAGCGTACCTGCACTGCACACTAACCGCGGTTTGCAAAGAAGAGGATTTGCTGCACATTCCAAGGACACGGCTCTTTCCGAGGCAATCTGCAACCTGCTGTCAGATGGAAAGTGCTCTCTGCCCTCTCCTGCCCAGCTCTAGGTACTAGCGGGCACTTTCCAGCCTGGCCGAGGCAAACAACCTCGAGAGATGTCACAGAGCCTAAGTGGAGCACAGATGCTCAAAAGCAGCAAAGCTGAAGAGCCTGGCTACAGCTTCACTAGTGTGCAATTGACTGGACTGCGAAAAACAAAGCAGCAGAGCACCGGGCTTCTGGGCGCTGTGAAGGCAATTGCCAAACCAGGCAGCTGCTCCTTCCCAAGCACAGGCAGCTGCCTATGTTCTTGCTTGTCGACAAACTCACCGCTGCCCTTCTTTTCAGCAGCTGCCACCGTCTTCGGTGCATCTCGGAGCCTCTGGCGACGAGCAAGACTTGCCAAGGTGGGACGCATCAGGACCAAGTCAAAACCCAGGCAAGTTGTCCTGGAACGCTTTCCATTCGCTTGCCGAGAGTGAATTCAACAGGCAGGAGAGCGGCAGCCACCGTCCTCCAGCAGTCTGAAGGCTTCGCACACAAGCCCGCTTCTTTGCGGCTTCGTTCTTCGCCTCTTCCAAGCACCGCCATCTCTGCTTCTCGGAGGCGAAGAAGCGGCTAATTCGCGCACAGCTCAGTAAAGCGGCAGCAAAGCGCTCCGGAGCGCCGCTTCAAGCCGAAAGACGCCGGGAAACGGCACTTTCTTCCGGATAGCTCCGGAGCCGCACTTCTGCTTCTCTAGTCATCTCTAGCTTAGCGAAAAGCTTTCCCACTCCATTTGGCAAGGGGGGAGCATACCTGCACTGCACACTAACCGCGGTTTGCAAAGAAAGAGGATTTGCTGCACATTCCAAGGACACGGCTCTTTCCGAGGCAATCTGCAACCTGCTGTCAGCTGGAAGTGCTCTCTGCCCTCTCCTGCCCAGCTCTAGGTACTAGCGGGCACTTTCCAGCCTGGGCCGAGGCAAACAACCTCCAGAGATGTCACAGAGCCTAAGTGGAGCACAGATGCTAAGAAATAGCAAAGCTGAAGAGCCTGGCTCAGCTTCACTAGTGTGCAATTGACTGACTGCGAAAAACAAAGCAGCAGAGCACCGGGCTTCTGGGCGCTGTGAAGGCAATTGCCAAAACCAGGCAGCTGTTCCTTCCCAAGCACAGGCAGCTGCCCATGTTCTTGCTATGTCGACAAACTCACCGCTGCCCTTCTTTTCAGCAGCTGCCACCGTCTTCGGTGCATCTCGGAGCCTCTGGCGACGAGCAAGACTTGCCAAGGTGGGACACATCAGGACCAAGTCAAAACCCAGGCAAGTTGTCCCTGGAACGCTTTTCCATTCGCTTGCCGAGAGTGAATTCAAGAGGCAGGAGAGCGGCAGCCACCGTCCTCTGGCAGTCGGAAGGCTTCGCACACAAGCCCGCTTCTTTGCGGCTTCGTCTTCGCCTCTTCCAAGCAACCGCGATCTCTGCTTCTCGGAGGCGAAGAAGCGGCTAATTCGCGCACAGCTCAGTAAAGCGGCAGCAAAGCGCTCCGGAGCGCCGCTTCAAGCCGAAAGACGCCGGGAAGCGGGCACTTTCCTCCGGATAGCTCCGGAGCCGCGCTTCTGCTTCTCTAGTCATCGCTATCTTAGCGAAAAGCTTTCCCGACTCCATTTGGCAAGGGGAGAGCGTACCTGCACTGCACACTAACCGCGGTTTGCAAAGAAAGAGGATTTGCTGCACATTCCAAGGACACGGCTCTTTCCGAGGCAATCTGCAACCTGCTGTCAGATGGAAGTGCTCTCTGCCCTCTCCTGCCCAGCTCTGGGTACTAGCGGGCACTTTCCAGCCTGGGCGAGGCAAACAACCTCCAGAGATGTCACAGAGCCTAAGTGGAGCACAGATGCTAAGAAATAGCAAAGCTGAAGAGCCTGGCTCAGCTTCACTAGTGTGCAATTGACTGACTGCGAAAAACAAAGCAGCAGAGCACCGGGCTTCTGGGCGCTGTGAAGGCAATTGCCAAAACCAGGCAGCTGTTCCTTCCCAAGCACAGGCAGCTGCCCATGTTCTTGCTTGTCGACAAACTCACCGCTGCCTTCTTTTCAGCAGCTGCCACCGTCTTCGGTGCATCTCGGAGCCTCTGGCGACGAGCAAGACTTGCCAAGGTGGGACACATCAGGACCAAGTCAAAACCCAGGCAAGTTGTCCTGGAACGCTTTCCATTCGCTTGCCGAGAGTGAATCAACAGGCAGGAGAGCGGCAGCCACGTCCTCCAGCAGTCTGAAGGCTTCGCACACAAGCCCGCTTCTTTGCGGCTTCGTTCTTCGCCTCTTCCAAGCAACCGCGATCTCTGCTTCTCGGAGGCGAAGAACCGGGCTAATTCGCGCACAGCTCAGTAAAGCGGCAGCAAAGCGCTCCGGAGCGCCGCTTCAAGCCGAAAGACGCCGGGAAGCGGCACTTTCCTCCGGATAGCTCCGGAGCCGCGCTTCTGCTTCTCTAGTCATCGCTATCTTAGCGAAAAGCTTTCCCACTCAATTTGGCAAGGGGAGAGCGTACCTGCACTGCACACTAACCGCGGTTTGCAAAAGAAAGAGGATTTGCTGCACATTCCAAGGACACGGCTCTTTCCGAGGCAATCTGCAACCTGCTGTCAGATGGAAGTGCTCTCTGCCCTCTCCTGCCCAGCTCTAGGTACTAGCGGGGCACTTCCAGCCCTGGCCGAGGCAAACAACCTCCAGAGATGTCACAGAGCATAAGTGGAGCACAGATGCTCAAAAGCAGCAAAGCTTGAAGAGCCTGGCTCAGCTTCACTAGTGTGCAATTGACTGACTGCGAAAAACAAAGCAGCAGAGCACCGGGGCTTCTGGGCGCTGTGAAGGCAATTGCCAAACCAGGCAGCTGCTCCTTCCCAAGCACAGGCAGCTGCCTATGTTCTTGCTTGTCGACAAACTCACCGCCTGCCCTTCTTTTCAGCAGCTGCCACCGTCTTCTGTGCATCTCGGAGCCTCTGGCGACGAGCAAAGACTTGCCAAGGTGGGAGGCATCAGGACCAAGTCAAAACCCCAGGCAAGTTGTCCTGGAACGCTTTCCATTCGCTTGCCGAGAGTGAATTCAACAGGCAGGAGAGCGGCAGCCACCGTCCTCCAGCAGTCTGAAGGCTTCGCACACAAGCCCGCTTCTTTGCGGCTTCGTTCTTCGCCTCTTCTAAGCAACCGCGATCTCTGCTTCTCGGAGGCGAAGAGAAGCGGCTAATTCGCGCACAGCTCAGTAAAGCGGCAGCAAAGCGCTCCGGAGCGCCGCTTCAAGCCGAAAGACGCCCGGGAAACGGCACTTT